>NC_031770.1:19745417-19888016 GCF_001522545.3 Parus major
CGGTGCGGTGCGAGCGCCCTGCCGGGGGGCGCCGCTCCGGACCCGCGGCGTCAGCGGCCGGGGAGGCGGCGTGGGGGGCATTTGGCGAGGTCCGCGCCGCACGGCGTGTCCCTCCCCGCGCCTGCTGCTCCCTACAAAAGGCAGCCGAACACACTTTTTGAGGAGCCGCAGTTCTTGGCTGGCACTTCTCAGGCACCTGGCGGAGTGACTCCGGCGGAAATCGTGGCGCCCAAACACAGCCGGGCGGTCTGGGGCTGAGGAGCGCCTCCTGAACTTGATTTCAGCCCGCAGCCGGGATTAAATATTAGTATATCACGAGAGCTGTGACCGGTTCATTTTTCTTCGTGTCGAGCCGCTTACGCCGCTGTGCCCCGGTGTTAGGCCGGGAGTGACAGGAGCGCCGAGGAGAAGCCCCGGCCGGCAGGCAGCCCCAGTCGCGGCCGCGGAGAGGCTGCACAGGAGGTGACAGTGTACTATAGGTAGATGCCCACTAGCTGTCCTTACTGCCTGCACAGTGCATGGCTGGTGGTAATTAAGTCAGGCATGAAAAGTGAATTGCCGTGATCGCATGCTAGGGAGATAAAACGGGAAGTAACAAATAGCCTGGCTCGCAGGAATACGGTTTGGGAAGGGGACGCGGGGAAAACCCACTGTCGTGTTTTGGGAGTAAAGAAAAGAAAATAAACCGTGCCCTCTCAGCTGTGGCTTATATGTCAGCGCTCTGTATATACTGTAAGATAGCTTCGTAATGTAAGAATGCAGTTTTCACAGCTTTGACTAACTAACACTTTTTTCATAAAATATATAAAAAGACGATAAGTTGAGTATTTTTGTTTGCTTTGGGTTTTTTTTTTTGTTTTTTTTTTTTTTTTGGGTTTTTCCCCCCCCCCCCCCCCCCCCCCCCCCCCCCCCCAAAAGAAGCTTTCTTGAATTTACCTTCTTACAGCTAATTTGAATGATTAGTTTAGATAAGCCTCTTAGAGTAGATGCATTTAAATGAAATCGGGGCACATGTCTTTTTGGCTCTGGTGCAAGATTCAAACTATTTTTTTTCTTCCTCTGACTCAATTAAAAGTCGTCTCAAACACTCTTAATATATTGTCTGAGTGCAGGGCTGGAGGTATGTGGGATTGAGTGGACACAGAGGAAGAACTAGCATTCAGAAACATATCTGCTACTCCATCTCAATTAACAAACACCAGAATTTTACATGTTATTAATGTTCATAAGAACTGTGATTTGACTACATACTGTAACATGCATATTCGCATGTAAGCATAAGGACATACAAATAGGAGTTTCTACGGCTCTTATGAATGAGGGTAGATAGGATTTGAGCTAAAAATTGTCCGAACATTTTGGGAGTGCACAGACATCTGTCTGACCATCACTAGGTATGCTTTGATTTTAAGGCAGAGCTTGTTAAAGAATGCAATAACTTAAAGCCAGCTGCAGTCTTAGCTTTTTGCTCTTTCAGCAATAACAATAGCACTAATAATTACTAATAGTTAATAAGCTAACAGATGCAATAAGTATATCTGCTCATTTTGACATATGTGTCAGTTTAATAATTTTAAATGAATCACTGCGTTCATAACAGGAAATCTCCTTCAACCTCTGATTAAAATGTAACGTTGACTAAAGGATTATAGAGCGGACTTAATTTTACTGACTGTTTTAACAGTTGTCACAGCTGTTGGAAGAAGGAAAGGCAATTGAAACACTCCAAAAAAGCAGGGGGGGTAGGAGAACAGGAGTAGTTTAGTAAATTTAAACATGGTTTTTGAATGCCAAACGTAGAAAATTGAGGATATTTGTAACTCCAGAAGGCTTCTGTGCACTATGTATGTTTGCGTTTCGTGGCTCACTGTGTGTCATCCATTTGTACATGTAGCTGCTTTCCCAGTTTCTCCATGTAAAAACGTGCAACAGCATTTAAATGTGAAACGAATTCATCTGTTCCCATGCATAGATATTCATCTTACAACAGAACCGATAGAATACGCAGGTGGCAAGAAATAAAGGTTGCGTAGAATGGCTGTAACATTTAAAAAGTGGACGTGGGTGTCACTTCATGTGAGTACTTCAGTGCTGTGATGATTGGTGTACGTATTTTATATTTTTCTAGCCATTCTCGTGTTGCGATGTGGGAATGGTGTGTGGAGTCACCCTGTGAGTCTGGCTGGGTTGTGTTTGTATATGGATGAATATGAGGGTGCATGTTATTCACATGTACGTGTGTTTGCGTGTGTGCAGGCTGATTATGTGCTAAACATAAAAGCTTTTATGTCAGTTTCACTCTTTAAAATATTTTGGTGTAGCCTCAAGTTGCTGAAGTATTTTTTTACAAGTGTCTTTCATTTGTAAAGGCAGGAAAGAGGCAGACTGAAGAACGCTTCTTTGTGAAGTGGGAAGGAGCACTTGATTCCGCTCCACGGTTTCTCCAGGCTCTGAAGGTCTTTAACCTTGCCCGTTTGTCTTATTAGACAGCTTGTTGCAGTTGTTCCTGAGAAATAAAGCCCCAGGCTGGTGTTCCAGTGGGTACCCAATGTGTGGGGTGGCACTCAGCCCCGGGTGGACACATGGTCCCTTCCTGGGCTCTCTCTCCCAGGGCTCTCCCCTTGGGCAGCAGGCAGGCCTTGGTCCCTTCTTCCTTCCCTGTTTCCGGTTGTAGGGCTTTGCTTTTTTGGTTCTGCTACACTGCTGGCAATTTTTTGAATCCTGCAGAAAGTATAAAGGGTTTGTGCTGAAATGCCTGTCTGGCAGATTTTCCTTCACTGGAGCTTACCCCTCTTTTAGTGATGGGTGCTCATTTTAATGTGTTTATGGTTGTGCTCTTTTATTTACTGAGCCTGGTGCGTTGCAGCGGTAATTAACCCATGTTATTAGCAAAGCCCTTGTGGATATCCATTAATTCTCTTCAATGGCTGATCTTTTTTTCTGTACTTTTCCCTCCTGCTTTTTCCTAAGAATCGCCGTCCTTTTTCTCACAGACCTTAAGCTTTAACATTTCTTAGAAATTTCTTTTTAAACTGAGGCAGGTAGAAGGGCATCATCCCCATAGTTCCATAATAAAGAATAACTATTGTCTTAACAAACTGTTTTCAAAGATGCTAATGGGAAGCAAAACAACTGTGAGAATCTGTAGGGAACAATTTATTTAATTATTATTTTTCAAAACACATGCTTAATGATAAGAAAAGAGATAAGAATTTTCTTAGCTTTTTTTGTGTGTAGCTGCATTAGCCATTGTGAATATTTTAGCATTCATATTTTAATCAGATTTCAACTTAGTTAATAGCACTTTGGGCATTTAAAAAATATTGAGCCAGCAGAAAAATACTTGTGCTTGCACTGCTGAGAAAAGATAAGGGCCACCTCATTAGCCAACCCTACTTTTGCAATTAATTTCAAATACATGGTGCTATTCATCAAATAGAGAAGGTAACTTGTCTATGATAATATTTAACAATACTTGAAGCCCACTTTGCTTAGAGTAGCTAAAAAGTATGATATGTCTATTCTCACAGATATGTCAGTCCGCATGCTATGCTGCTATTTCTGTATGTTACAAAGTTACAATAGAAAAATTACGCTATAAAAATAGAATATATTCATAAATAAGAAGATTGTTCATTTTACAGAACAGTTTTTAAAGGACTGACCCTGGCCTGCAGCGAGGTTGCTTGCACCTCTGTGGAAGTATAAGTAGGAATTGAAAAAATGCTTATTTAACCTTTTAAGAAAGTATATAAAATTTTAATAATATTCTAAGACCTTTTGTCTTAGAATAAGTAAAATGTATAGGAGAAGTAGGAAAAAAATATGGAAGGAATTCTTGCTCCTATTGAAGCCTGAAGTAGCCTCTGTCTGTAAGACAAGCTTTGCTATGAATTTTTTTCCACAGCAAATTCATGGAGGGAAGAAACAATAAAATGTTGATCCGTTACAAGTGCATATGAGCCTCACGCTCACCGAGCTCTCTAGAGGAAATCTGTGATTATGCTGGGCCAGTTTGTTCAGTTTTTATCTCTTTTACATCCACTGGCCTTGTATTAAATTGTCATTGTCCTAAAGCACATGAGAGAGAAATGAATTGCATTTCTCGACATGCTCTGACAGTGAAATATTTAGCCTCTCTGTCTCCAATCATACTCATATGTATGTTTGATAGTGCAGGGATGACACCAACAGTCGCTGTAGCTTGACATTCCACTTATTACATGTTCTTTTACATTTCGTGTATCGTCTTTTAGGCTTGACTTAGGGAGTCATACGTGCGCAGTCGTATCTGTAGCAGCGTGTACATATGTGGTTTTGTTTTGTGTGCTTGCATTTTGTGTGAAATCTTCTGCCTGTGCACAGCAAGTTTTGTGTTCAAACACGTTTATATCCATGCTTCTGTGTGTGTTCCAGGTGTATAGTGTATTCCTTTTGCAGCTTTGGCAATGTACATCTATTGTGTGTTAGCCACAGACATATACACAGTAAGTATATATGTATGCAGAGCTATATAACTTCCCCCTGTGCAGTTGCTTGTCAAAAAGCAGCTGCCTTTATGTGGTTTTATGTGGGTTTTTTCTTGTCCATGAGAAGAGAGCTGGCCAGCAATGTAAAGTATTTACACCTCATTTTTTTATCAGAATCTCCAGGTAATCTAGCAGGTTTTGTATTGTACTCTCAGTTTTGTTTTTAAAAGATGCTGTATTTTTTCTTAATTTTTTTTTCGTTCAAGTAAATGAGACATCTAATATTTATGCACATTTCTATAAATTTTGGCTATCAAACAGAGACTAATTTTTATAGCTAAATATGTCCTTGGACATACAGTTATATTTACATCTAAAAATATAATTATTTTTAGGGGTGAAGCTTCTTGCATATGATTGTTAATATACATCATTATATCCTCAGACAAAAATATAGAATACATACATGGTTTTACTGGTCCTTAGTCCTCTCCAAAAGTCCTATGGTTGTGGGGTTATTTTCCTCTTTTGTTATGGTTCTGTTGTCCAGGAGTAAAGATACTATGAAACACTAAAGAAAAATATTAATCTGAATTGTATACTGCTATTTCAGATAGTATTGCTTAATTTTTCTTTAAAAGACTTGGTATTGCTTTATCAGTAGCACTTTGGAGAGTAACTTCTATAGGATATTGCCTTTTGACTTATGTGTCTTATGAAGCAATTTATGTATTTTCTGTGTTACAAAAGCTTTAAATCTCTTGGGTTTGTTTACATAATGCTTGTAATATTTTTCAATTTATTTGTATTTCCTTCAAACAAAGAAGGGGTTTTCTCTTTGCTGTTCCTTAATGTAGCAGGTTTTCATCAAAGGGAATCTTATCTAATTTCCAATTATTTTCCTCTTTTAAGTAGTGTAGCTTTTTAATCAGAGCATCGTTACCCATTTCTTTTAAAATTGAAATAAAATCTATTTTTTCACTTCAGCTTCTTATATTTGCTAGAAAAATGTCTATTAGCAGCCTAATGAAAGCGATAGAAGTGCTTTTACAGAGCATAAAACATGCATATGCTGTTTTTCTGTACCGCTGAATGTCTTATTCTTACCGTGGGTCACCATCCTGAATTTTTATTTAATCTAGATGAAGTTTTCTTATTTAGATCAAAATTATTTACAACACAAAGCAAAACAAACAACAACAAAAAACTAACCGGCAAAACTTAATATTCTGTGACACTAATACAGAACCTTAAGTATGAAATTGGAGGAGGATCACCATATACTGTGGTAAGTTAGTATAGTGGGGTGTATGAAATGGAAGGCTCTTGTCCTTGGTCTAATCAAGCCATTTATAATATCCTTGTACAGAATTGTGCACATTTATTTATATGATAACCTGCTGAAATATGATTAGTTACCCCTATGCACACGAGACAAGTCTAAATATATCCTTTCATCATACAATGAAAATTATATTCTCTTTTCCTGAGTAAAAAGTCTTTGCAGGTTTGAGCTGCTGTCTTTTTGGGTGAGGGCAGGTTCTCTTAAAAGGTTGTATTCTGAAACCAAACTTTAAGATAATGTGATTAGAGTTTTTTCAAGTGATTACTCTGTAGCTTAGCGTAGATGTCTCTTACCACTCTGTGTGTTTTCATGTTGCTATAAGTGAAAAAAAAAACCGCACATCTCCTTTTCATCATTTTGATTGGAACTACATACCATATGTAATGTGTTTTGGCAGCACTTACCTAGCCAAAGAAAACAAATTAATATTAGCCATGCTGAGGGGTGTCAGAAGTATCACAGATGTGTCGATTTAGCTTTGCTCCATCACACACTCTTTCCTTAAACAACTGGTCAAGCTGTCGCAAAATGTAGCGTTGGCTACAGTGAGATTCTAATAGGTGTGATCAGAGATTGATGGCTTTGGCAAGTTAGAATGAGAAGATGATGTGGAGTTGCTGTTGCTTGTTTAGAATGGCCTCAAAAAAAAAACCCCAACTCTAAACAAACAAAAAATAAACAAATATTGAAAAACCTAAAAATCTCATTAAAAAAATTCAAGCTAGCTGTGTGCACACACACACACCCCCCCACACCCCCCCTGGCCCCCCAAGCCAGCTAGATATGAAACAATTTTAAGTCCTGTCGATGTAGAGATGCTGGTGAGTGAAATGAAAAAGTCGTATCTAAAATGTACTGCTAGCTTGTTCCTAAGCATTTCTGAAATTCTTTCCCATATAAAGGTGCCAGGATAGTGGGGAGGAGGTGATCTGTTTTATTAATCTGTTCTTACCTGTGGTATTGATGCTCTTTTGCTCTGTTTCTGGGTTTGTTTCTAGAGCTGCTTTTAGAAGAGACCCTTTTTTCAATGTCACATATGAATATTTTTAAGGAAGTACAGAACAAGAAAATCTAGTAAAAACAGTAGTTAACTAAAAAGTTGAAATCATACTCTGTTATGTATCATTGCAGAGTACTATTGGCAGTTTGTACAGTTTTCCACATATTGAAAATGTGTGAGAAATAATCAAGCAATTTTCTGTGTATTCTTTATTTACTTTTAATATTTTTTCTGTCTTCAAATTGGCTGTAGGATTTAGTTTCTGTCTTTGTGAAGGATGAATGCCAGTGTCACTTTATGTTTAAGTTGGTATTTTATTGCTTTAGGTGAACTGTGATATACTCAATTGGCAAATACTAATGCTAAAAGAGTTTTCAGAGGGGTTAATTTCAGCGAGTCTATGAGGCTTTCTCCTGCACAATTATTTTTTCTCTTTAAAGGGAAAAAATAGGTAAAGCATCTAGTTAAAAAAAACAATGTTAAAACTCACCTGCCATCTAAAATAGATTTAGAGTGCATTTCTAAAGCAAATGCCCATATATTGCTAGAAAAATTATCTTTGAAGAACAGTAAAATTCTTATATCAAAAAGTGGATTTATTTCTTTTTTCACCCCTTACCCAAGGTAGTTTAATGATCTGTGAATGCAAGTTTTTATCTACTGAATTATATTCACTTCCCCATCATTGAAAGAATTCCCTGGCAGTGTTCTCATAGCGGCCACCACCATGGTGGGACAGACGAGAAGTGGCACGAAATGCCACGTCTGCATCCAGCTGTTCCCTTCAGCATTAAAGGGGTGACACTGGGATTCCCTGTAGCCGGGTGACATCCAGGGACACCCCATCCATCGCTCTCCTGGCCTGGCAGGAGCCGCTCGGGCCCAGTTGGTGCTGGGCGGCGCGGAGCAGCCGCCGCTGGAGGCTGACATTGCTATGAATGACACCTGTCCCATCAATCACCAGGCCCTGGTGTCACAGATGGAGAAACAACAATCGGCCGCATTACCCGGCGCTGCACACTTGGCTTAATTCGGCTCATTGTTCTCCCACAAATCTCGAGGATGGCTGGTTCTGCGCAGGGAGTCCGGGCAGAGGCGCGGGATGGGCTCAGGTGGTGGCGCGGGCCTGCCCTTTGCTGCTCCATCAGAGGCACTCGGGGAAGGGCTGTCACTGGGGGAAGGAGCCTCCACGCAGGGGCTGGAGCTTCCAAGGAAGGCTGTAATTAATCAAAGAGCTGAAACTCAGGATTTCTCCTGGCGCTCCAGAAGTTTTCATTTAGCAAGCTGAGAGCACCCAGCACACAGCCAGGTTAATGTTTAACTCTTCAAATACTGCACCCATCCCAGGAATACACTGTCACCCTGAGGAGAATGAAGGGGGTGCTGTGTCTATTTCCTATGGCAGGTGAAATCTTCAAAGCCGTGGCTCTTCTGAAGTAGTTGGTCTGCTATTACTCCTCAGTAGTTAGCAGTGAAAATTCTGTATCTGAGACACTGAATGAAAAGAAGAGTTGCCGAGAGGCTTGTTTGGGGGAGAGTGGGGAATTTCTTGTTTCGTTTTTGTGGTGAGTCTTTCAGTGCCAGGTGAAGGCTGGATCATGAGAAATCATTGCCCTGTTCCAGACAAAACCAGAAAGGTATGTAAATGCCTTCAGACACCAACCATTTTCCTTTCTTTCTTTCTTTCACTTTTTCACCCTTTGTGAATCAGAGACAGTTCTTAGAGGACAGGAGAACAGAATAAACAAAAAAGCAAATAGAAATAATTTCTTTTCTACTGGTAAGGCCTATGTCAGATCTCTTTTGAATGCATTTAAAACATATTGCTTCCATGCTCTTTTCCGAGTAGTACCAGATAAATATCTGTGAAGTATTGAGATGGAAGTGGTCATTCTTCACAAATTTTTTCTCATTTTTTTCTCTCCCCATGTTCCTTTTGTGTTAAGCACTGTGGAGTGACTGTATTTTTGTTGTGAGCTAATTCACTGCTGCTGGTTTAGTTACAACTAATATCAAGCAGAAAACCTGTGACATGCCAGAAACAGGCTACAGCGTGCTGAAGACACAGCTTGTGTTTGATTGTGTGTAAATACAGTTAGTTAGTTGGGTTTATCTGATAGCCTGGCAGAAAGAGAGAGGAGCAGTACAAACTGTTTTCAGTAACTGTGCTGTTCATACACCTGATAAGATTGAGAGTGCTTTTGAACTACTGATATGCTTTGAATAAGAAAAGAATAATCACATCCATTGGCACCGGCTTATCAGGAATGAAGTAAAATGCCAGCACTTTTACATTAGCAAAAGTAAATGTTTTAGACACTTTGGGCCTTTTTTCCATTTAAATTAAATAGCAGGGTGCTTTTGAGTGTGCTGTAATGAATGGAAGGATTTATTACCTTGACAGAATTACAGGTGAATGTGTTGAGAGAGGAGTCCTCGGCAACAATAACAGCTCTTTTGATAAGTGGCTACTTCTGTTCATGCTTTTGGTACAGAAATGCAGCAATTTTATCCCTTCTTGCTTTGTGAAGTGCAGTGGCTAACTTAAAATGTGCAGTTCTTCACAGTGTTACATACTTGTGCAATTTGTAATATACTGGCAGCACATTTAATATTTGGCACATAACACAACTGTTCATAAAATAATGCTTGATCATTTACTAGTGTGTCCGCTGCCTTCAGTTGCTGTGTATTTTCATGTTTGAAAAAGAATGTATCTCAGAGTATTTGCTTGGAAGGCAAGGTATGATTCATCATTAACTTACCCCAGCAGGCATAAAGCATGCTCAGATGCACTATTATTTCCTCAAAGTTTGCTGATTCGTATTTTTGTACTCTTTTTAAATTTTATTTCTGTGTTCTTTCACATGCCTACAATTAATTCTGGGTTATTCAAATTTGAAGAATGATAGTGCAAGAGTATATTTGATTGATTTTGGATTATTATTGATTACTGTCAATGAGATCCCTGTGACACTTTGAAATCAATGATATGTGATAAAGCTAAAGCTCCACTGTTCTGTACATTAGGTAGCAGTCAGGAATTCAGGAACTGAATGTTCACAAGCTATAAATTAAGACAACGTTCAGATTTAAATAGCCTTTTGTTTGGCATTTATTCACCAAAATATGTTTCTTAGGAAAGTTAGTTTTCCCAAATGCAAGCTTTCAGTAAAAGAAAGGTCACTGATATAAGGTTTATTAAATTTTAGCTAAAAACAACTGGCTCCATTTGGGTGTAAAATAATTTAAGTACTTACTGCAGGCAACCTTCATGCTTTAGAGCTGTTGCTCAAAGGTTTCATTCTTCTATGAAGATGTCAACTGTAAATATAAAAATGCACCACTGAAAATGTAATGGTTTAAAGATTCTAGCAAATAAAAATTCCTGCCTGGGGAAAGCACTATAATCAAAATAAAGTAGTCTTAACTTTTTTTTTTTTTTTTTTTTTTTTTTTTCCTGGAGTCTGCACTTGAATAGAGTGCTTCAATGCAGCAGGTAGCAAGGTTGGTAAAGAATGCCAATTTTTATTTATTTATTTTAATATTTATTTATGTATTTATTTATTTATTCTCTCCTACCAATGATAATAGTCTCTCTTTGGAATCAGCAATACACTTCAGCCACTAATACAGGCAATATGTAAGCTGCTGCCGCTGCCTCTAAAATTTGGTATCCTGGCATTTAAGTCAACTTTATAATCTGGCAAAAACCCTACTTGGCAATATTAAAATCTAGCTTCTGAAGCACTTTCATTTCTGAAAGCTTTTTATATCTTTTTGTATCTCTTTAGCATATATTAAATTTCTCAGGAGCAGTGGCCTGGATGTACACTTGATGGATGACTAGGGTGGGGATTCCTCTCCCCCTTATTCCCCACCCTTTTTCATTTTCCCCTTAATTTTTTAAAAAAGGTGTAATACTTTTGTGCATTAGGTAATGCTGGGACAGGATTACTGCAGATGAAGCTGTTTGACAAAATTAATGTGGGGTTTTTGTACCATTGTTAGGTAAGTTAGGACAGATTTTTCCAAGGCAAGAAGGACAGTCTGCTGCAAAGGTCTTACTTGCATCTGTTTGAAGAAATCTTTAACTTCTACTGAAGTGGACTGATTCAAGACTAAATGGAAAGAATGCCATTCATTTTAGCAGGTTTTGGATCAGTCTCTATAATTGATTTAAAAAAAAATGAATGATTTGGTAGTATTTTAAAATAAATCAATCAAGAAGTGGAGCCTGTGTCCAAGGACTCACTGCCAGGATGTGACATTTGCACCAGTATAGAGTAGCCTAAGGGACTGTGACCAGGAAATACTAAGATTACCCCATAATATTTTCTGTGTAAGCTTAAAAGCAGTGTTGGCATTATGCCCGTGTCTTCAGCCTTAGCTTTCCTAAAGAGGAGGTAAAAATCCTTCAGATGGAGATGGTAAGACAAAGCGAGACTGACTCTTTTTTTCTTGGTTTTACATCTGAATTGCAAGAAAGGTTGAAATGCTGAATTTACATAAAGACTGATTCATATTGGTTTGTTTCTGGTGATGAATCTGGGGTGTAAAGCTGTAATGTGGAATACATGTGTGTGCTTGATGCATGTCACCTTTTTATATATATATATATGCAGCAACACCTTGGTGTTCCTATGCAGAGTTTGGAAATCAGAGTCATTCAGCCTGTGTGTCTTTGCCTATGGGATACAAAATAAATTTTAATAGATGGAGAATTGCCTTGACTGGCCTTCAACCAACATTTTATGAAAAGGTTTGTATAGTGTTTAAGAGGTATAGGAACTTGGCTTTTGGACAGAATGCCTTTTTCTCTTTGTAGAAAGAAGTAGGCCAAGATGGCATAACAGGATAAAGGAGACAGAGTTTGCTCTCCAAATATTCTCATGTCAGTTTATGTTATTTTAGTCATATAACGAGTACCATAAGGTGGGTGTGAAAGTGTCATTTACTGCCCTCCATTTAAAAGGTTTTTCTAGTGCAAAACTTTGTTGTAGATAACAGTACCTCCATCTGAGTCTCTGAGTTGGTAAATGTGCATGATTTCTGTCCCTGATCTCAGTGCTTCCTTATTTTGCTTCCATGTGTTCACCAAACAAAAGATTTCTGTTTTCATTTGGTTTGTTTCCATTGAGTTTCTTGTTCTCCTTGGCTATGAACACTATGTAATTTCAGACCTGTTCCTTTAATCATAGATCACATTTTTGTCTTGGATAAAGCAATCCAATTTTTGTACAATTGAAGCCTTAGGTGTGACTGCATGCCCTTTTTATTTTTTTTTTAATGCTTGTGTGTAGATTAGTGTTAAGAAACAAAACCTGATTTCTACAACAGTAATATCTTGAATTTCATGTGAAAATATGTTGAAGGAAATTTTTTTTCTTGACTCTGCAAAAGCCTGTTCGTGTAAAGGTTCAGAAAAGGATGCATTATCAGCATTCAGTACTTCTGTTAGAGCAAAGCCTATTATTTTATTAGGCACAAAGGAAAAGGTGAGTTACACAGCGTGTATTTATAAAGGTTGTGTCCATGACATTTGTCTCTAAGATTTGCTATCTGGAAAACTCCTAGAAAAGCTAGGCATGAGGACTAAATGTAAGCATGTGCATTTAAACACTGGTTTTAAATTTGAACAGTTGGATTAGTGGAGTAAGGAAAAGGAAGCAGGAAGGTCAGGTTATTCTTGTCTTTTACAGTTTTTGCACAGCAGTTGGGTTTTTGCTTCCACTTTAGTGATTAGTTTTTTGTTGGAGCTGGTGAGGATTGTCTGGGAGCGGCACAAACCACAAACCATCAGCAGGCTGCTAGTCAGCAGCAGGTGTGAACAACATAAAACAGGATTAATGCTGAACTAGAGTGTGCACTAAAAACAGAACCCCTGTCTTGGTTTTACAAGGGCAGTAAGATAGAAGCACTCTTGTCGTGTTTACTAAACACGTGTTTAGTGGACTATGTAAATGGCTCTGCTCAGCTGCAAAGGAATAAGTGCAAGAATTATTATGCATTTGAGATTTTTAAAGACACTTTTCTTCCTTTAAGACTGCATCTCTGTTACTGTTAAAGCAAAGGCAGAGAGGTAAATGTCAAGGTGTTCCAATTTAGTGCTTCAAAACTGAAGTGGAGGAAAGGGAGGATGGAACATCAGCAGTCAGTGTTTAAACTTTTTTAGTCATTGACATAGAGGAGGAGGTAGATTTTACTGTCTTTTTGAAATTACACCTTTGCAATTTAGGGTTTAATGTCTGCTTCTTTCTTCTGTACACATTTCTTTTTAAAAGGCAGCTTTTCCATTCCTTTGTGTTTGCATATTTGGGAGCTGTTAAAGCCATGTATTTATTATATCCATTACATTCAACATCAACATCTGCCTTCATTTATGCTCTGTATTATAAGTATTTTTCTCTTTCCCATGATTCCTGAACAGATTTGAGATGAGATTGGAATCTATGAAGCTGCATTTACACTATAAACATAGTTTCATTTGAAAAATAAGAAGACAACAAAAGAATAGCAAAACAAAAAAAAAAACCCCAAACCCAAATCCAAAAAACCCTCAGAAAAAAACCTCTAACAAAATAAAAAATACCTCAAACTCTCAATTCCAAACCCCTCCAAAACCAAAACACTAACCCACAAAAACCACAACTTATTTTGCCTGAACTTGTAAACATTTTCTTAAGTTCTGCAAACTCAACCTTAGGAAAAATCATCAGATCTGTTTGCAGAGCTCTGAGGAAAACCTGATCCTTTTGAAAATCAACTTCATGGTATTTCTATCAAGTCTGATTTAAGTATAATTATGTCTTCTTTCTGTGATTTACTTATGGGATTGGGATTGACAATTACTTTTCTCATAGAAGAGAATGAAGTTTTTTTAGTCATTCAGTTTCCTTTCATCACCCTAATTGCTTGCAAGTTGCCAGGTTATAGAGATGTATTTACCCATGCCTTTTTTTAAAATTTTTTTTTTATTTTTTTTGGTTCTGAAATGCTTTAGTGAGCCATAGCTGCTTTTGAGGGTTCAGATCATGTCTTCACAGACACCTCTGCAACTTCAATCCTTCTGCTTCAGGACGTCTCTGTACACCACTTTAGATAGGTACAAGACTGCTTTTTGAGGGGAAACATTGGGATAGGATGAGAGCTTTGCTTATGCCTGTTGTTCACAAGGTAATGGCAAGCATTACCCAAGCAGGAAGATTGGATACAGAGCTTAAATCTGAAGAGAATTTAGTAGGTTTGTTTGAGAGCAAAAAATAGTAAAGAATTAATCTATTTTCTAAAACAACTGGAGTAGTCACTTTACCTTATTAATTAGTGGATTTAAATTCATCATTAATAGCAATTGCTTTAATACCTACACTGTGAAAATATACCTAAAACCTTATAAAATTAGTGAGTTCATTCTTTTTGCATTTTCCCTGCACACCGAATTAAGGACATAGTTTCAATGCTAAGAATATCCATGATTGTTTCAACACTGTGAGTTTTGATAATGAAAGCAGAAGGCTTGGGAAATCCTATTTTTTCTGATGTATTAATTCATTATCAGTAGTGAAACAAGCTTACCAGCATAATACATATTTTGAATCCAAGTGTGGTTCTGTGATTGCTGCTCCAATAATGTGTGTGTTACTGTTGTGGCAACCTGGTGGTGGCTCAGAGGTTTATTTTTAAAGAGGGTGTTACTGCATGTTCGGAGTTCTGTTCATCTGTTGTTGCTGAGAAAACAGCTTATATCATAGTAGTGAAATCATGACTTGTGATGTTGTAAACTGGTTACTAGAGCTCAAAATGCTTTTTTATAACTAACAGGTAGTACATAGTTCACCAGAAGTTGCTGGTCCCAAAATAGGTTTCATATGAGTTTGCATGTATAATCACTGGGTTGTTTGGCCTTTTTTTTTTTTTTTTTTATTTATTTTTTTTTTTCTTCCCATTGGAGGTGGTAATATAAAACCTTGAAGTTCAGGATTTTCAGTTAGAACATGTAAGCATACAGAAGTTGTGCTGCTTATCCAAAGTTTATCCTGAATGCTTAACCGCTTTGGCCTTAGAATGAGTCAGGGCATCCCATGGAAGCAATCTGTCTCTTGAGGTTTTCTGTAATTTCTGGCTTCTGCCAGGTCAGAAATAAACAAGAATAGACTTTTTGATAGTGTTGTTATATCTTCTCCCTGGACTAGATGAAACTAGATGCTGTATTACTATGTTTATTATTATTTGAGTCCATAATGTGTGTTTAACTCACTGAAGAGATAAGTTCTTGTTTGTTTCAGGTTTCCTTTGCCAGTTTGGACCAGTTCTCATTTACCCATGCAGGTTTATTTACAGTCATTTTCTCTTTCCAGTTATACCAGTATGCTCAGGGGAAGCAGAATATCACACAGGACATGTCTCAACTTAGGCTTTTTCTTTTGCTTTCAACACCGTGGAATTGCTTAATTCAGATTAAAAAAAAAACAAAACCCGAAATGAGAATGATTTTTTGACTCAGTAGTGTAATTGCCAATCAATTCCATACCACGTACCCAGCTATTACTTAATATCTATATTAAGGAAGTGGAGAGGCCTTTGTCATGCTACTGTGTTTCGTGTACAGTATGTAAATATATAGGGGATTCCTGTTCAAGGACTTTGCTGACTACAAATACAAGAGATTTGTGAAAGTCGCAGAAAAGGGCACGCCATACTTTTTGTGGCAAATACAACCATACTCTGTGTGCATATATAGTTGCATAAATATCTCTGTGTGTGATGTTGTATCTTTAATTTAAGCACACTGAGAAAGGCTAACAAGGAAGTATGGGTTGTTTTATTGTAGATGAGCAGAAATCTACCTGGCGTTTGAGGGAAAGATAGGTGGTTTCATCTGTGTCAGCTCAGAGAAAGTGAAGTTAATGGGAAGGAGGTAGAGGGAAAGGCACTGTGAAAGGAAGACAGGCTGCTGGTGTTGACATAGCACAAGGGATGGGTAAAGAGGTTGGAGAGACAAATCTGGATAGTACAGGACTGCACAGAACATATGACTGCTTACATTTAATACCTTTTTGCAATATGATTTTTAGAAATGGTCCTTCAGCAGTGATTTTAGTTAATACTGAAGTTGCCTGCTGACTTGAAAATGAAGTTAATTGCTTCTGCTTATTTGGACAGTACATTTTGTATAAAAAGGACAAATTCTGTGGTACAGTGATACTGGTGCCAGTCAAACTCTGCCAGATGTGTCACCAGATCTTTCTTTTTCATTTATATTCTTGTTCAAAACATGTATTATAATTTTGGGTGTCTTCTTCAGTGTGATTTGCCCAGCGTTCCATAGAGGAAAGCATGACATGAAATTACTAATTTTTGCAGTCAAAGAGAGACCTACTGCCTCAGCCTTTGTTTGCATTTTCCCTAGCAATGCCAAGTATTTTGTAATAAACTTAGTAGTTTTATATATCTCTTAAGATAAGTAGAAGACATTCAGTCAGCAGACATAATCCATGATGGAAACTGAGGCTTTTCACTGGAGATATACTAGGTATTAAGATTTCATCTAAAAACTATGACCAATGTACTAGAAGATACATGTATTTACACATGAAAAAATGAGACCAGTTACCTGTGAAATAGGAGAGCATTTGGAAACTGAAGGAGAATCAAAATTTTTGTGAAGACATGAGTTTAAGATCTTGATAAGATTTCAGGCCTGTTTTGTTTTATATACAGCACTCAGGGGCTTGCTGCAGAATAGGTATGGACTTCTTTAAGCGGGGGAGAGAGGGGAAATGCGTCTTACACACTTTTAAGTAAATTGCATTTTGGTTAAGAAAGCAAATAAGCATCTGGTCATTTATTTAACTAGTTCCCACAGTGTTGTATGTAAAGGGTTTTTTCCCCTCTGCGTGCCGCTTTCTGCTACACTGATGATAATGTACCTGGAAGGAAAAGGCAGCCCAGGCTGAGGCAGGCAGCGTCAGACAGGGCGGGCTGCCATCTGTCCCACCTGCTGCATTCATGTGTCCATCTGGTTACTGCAATAGCTCATTGCGGGCTTCAGCGGAGCAACATTCAGCCTGAAAAGAAGGCTGTGTGAATTATTTAGGTAGCTAGTGTAAATAAAGAGAGGGGGAGAGGAGCAAAGGAGGGGTGTTGTGAGAGGGAGAAAGCGCTCTCTTACTCCTAGATGCTTCGGAATGTGTTAATGCATGAGAGCATTTGATTTGCATATAGATTTAGATGTATAGATCATTGTGAAGATTACAAGCCAATGAGTTTTATCTAGATTTAGATAGCTCTCAGCCCGGTTTGCACATAAAATATAGCCAGTTTCAGGAGGAGAATCTTTGGGGACTTTAAACCTAAGTGAAACTGATGAAATGTAATGCTTTTAGGTATTAATTTAGCAGAAATAAAATATTTCCTTTAAGGGCTTTCTGTGCCCTTTGTTAACCAAGAATTTATAACTGCTTTGCATAGTCAGTGCTTTATACACTCTATGTGGTTTTGATTTGGTTATAGTTACATTTATAGTCGTCTGTACTTTATTCAAAGAGGTAAAGCAGTTGACAAACGCTTTTTCCTTTTTCTTATTCTCTCTTGTTTATCAGGTGAAGATAAAATGCGGCCATCAAACAAATAATTTTCCAGCTGTCAGTGTATATATATTGTTACACAGACAAATATATTTATGCTTTTCTGCCTACATAAACATACATAGAACACTTAAATATTTTAAAATATTTAATGGAAATTAAAAGAAATGTAAGAAATTATGTAAGAAAACATAATTTCAGAGTTAGAGTGGCCTTAATAAATAGGTTTATTTTCAAGTTCCTTGCTTGAATTCCAAGATGACCACCAGAAGATTTAGACTGATAGATTATTTATTTCTAAAATTGAATTATCTTGAGAAAATAAAATAAATCAGTGCATTGAGCATAAAATTTCATCTACATCCTTCTGTTCTAAGCATTTTAATAATAGTTGTGCCATGTCAGATTTTTTTTTTAGTGTTTGAAACATTAGTCCAGTGCTGTGTTTAAAAAAAAAAATAAATAAATTTGGCTTCCTACTTCAGTGTGTTTTCTGATGTCAGATTCTTCTTGCTTTCGAATTTTGAATGTCACACTTCCCTGAGCCAAAGAACAAAACCAGGATCATCTTAAGAGGAATCCTTGAAATTGTGGGAGGGTTTTGTGTCATTGTTTTGCCTGCGTTTAGATCTGCAGAAGAAAGGGATGCAGCATCTTGAAATCCCAGCAGCCTGGCTACTTCTCTAAGATTTGCATGAAATTCAGCTGCAGCCTTCAAAGGGATTTGAGTGGATTGGATTCTTTAAGGTTAGTCCATGTCAAACCTATTAAGTTCAATTCACATGCAAAACCCTTTTTACGTTTTTTTTTAAGCCAATAAGGCTCTAGCTACTATTAAGGAGACATCATGTACTCGCAGTGGAGCGTCCATGGTAATGGATCACCCTACTGGCACGTGTAACTAACCAATAATCCACTTTGTCATCTTTCAAATTAAAAGATCTGGTGTCCTGTATCTTCCTCAGTTTGAAGAGGTGTTGTTTGCAAAAGTAGAGATCCTGGAGATGATTTTAAAGTATCTGAGTCAGTTTGCATATCCATCCTATATCTAAAATGTGATCCCCCCCATTAAATCAAGATTAATTTAGCCTTTCAAAGTAACTTAAACTCTATGATTCTTAACTTCCCAGGTCTTTGAGTTCTTACTCTTCCTGTAGAGTTATTCCACTGTTAATTTTAGGAGTACGTTATATGTGTGCTGTGCAGAATTAGGAGGCAATTGCAGGGGGGAAAAAGGATGGAAGTACTTCATGGTGTATAAAAGGATTAGTGGCTACTTCAGAACTGCAAGGACACAACTTTAAATAGAACAGCTACATTTTAAATTTAAAAGCCAATTAAAGAAATTCTGTGTATCTCATGGACATTTAGGCTGAAGCATCTAAATACCTTGTCCACCAGCTGGCTGTGAAAGGAGTGTCAAATGAACACACTTTTCCTCAATCAGAAATTATCAAAATAAATGCATGTTGGTAGGAATTTTTGTTAAATAAGGAGCACACAGCATTCTCTGAGGTTGCCTCTCCTCCTGGAGCTTTCTGCCCTATATGAGGTCTGCAAGTTTTGTCCTTCATTCTGTGGCTGGCTCTGTGTTGTTGTGCTTTGGTTTGAACATAGCAGAAGTTTTTCTAAAATGCTGGCCAGATTCTGTGACCAGGTGAGCTGAATCTTGAAATCATTTGTGTCTTTACTGCATGGAGTCAAATTGATTTGCTTCCACAGTGCCTGCACTGCCAGCTGGCCTGTCAGTTATCTGGCAGGATGCTGGATTCAAAGTCCTGATAACCACTCAAACTGACTGAATTTTGTTCTGTTTAAAAGGTTTAAGTGAGAAGAAGGTAGTATCTTCTCCTTGTGCTTTCTCTTAGAACAGTTTGAACGTCACATTTTGTGCTCAAAGAAAGCACTGCTTTTCAGTTTAGATCAAAAATGGTTGATTTTTATGTACTGGTTGAGAACAGAATATCTTTCGTTGACTTAGGGTTCCAAGTGCTCCAAGTCTTCTAAAAATACAGTTCTATTAAGCACTGCAGATAATCTTTTTTCTTGTTCTATATCTTAAGGACATACATTCCATTTTTAGAATGTGTGTTTTTTTCTAGCAGAAGGTGAAAAAGCTGCTTCTTAATGAAACACTAACTTTTGGGATTATATCCTGCAAAGGTAGCAAATTTCCTGGCAATGTACTTGAAGGAAGGGGTTAAAGGATAATAAACTCCGGTTAGCCAGGTCCACTTGCATCTTGTGAGACAAATAATTTAGATCTTTCCAGTATAGAAGGGAACAAAATGAACAAGTACTATAATTAATTGTCTTGTTTGGGCTTTTTTTTTTTTCCCCATTTTTGTTGGGTTTTATTTGTTTGCTTGAGGTTTTCATCTGCTTAAAAATTGCTCTGACCTATGTTCACAATTCTTTCTTGTGTTTCGTGACCTCCGAGAGTAATTTTTAAAGAAAGTACCTAAGCCAGGAATGTTTCAGCAGGTGACAACTCACAGACTGTTCAGAGTAGTACAGAGCTTGCAGCTTGTAATATTGAGGCCTTGTAGAATTAATATATCTATTTACAGCATTATTAATTATATAGCAATCCCTAGCATTTATGTTGCTATTGATTGCAATCCATAAACACTGCTGTTTTCCTGCTACTAGGTTGTGTTGTTATATGTATTTTTCACATGTTGGTATTTGGGGAGGTAAAGTTAATATTTTGCTGAGACAATAAAGGGAGTGAGAAGCCTGTCTAGATGTGTGAATTCTCTTGTCCTTGGCACCCAGAACTTTGTTGCTGAGGATAGTGTAACTATCTCATTGAAGAGTATAGTTGTGTTGTAAGGGTTACATATTTGTGTTGTCTTGGTGGAGTGGTTCTTTGAGCAAAAGGGTGATTTGCTATCATACTTCTTCAGAGTATTGGAGTACAAAAAACCTATTTTGATACTACTAACTCCTGGTAAAAAAATAACACATCTGGCTAAATTAAGTTTAACTCAAGTTTTTAACAACTTTAGGTTCTAGTAACATAAACAGAGGTTGTCATCCTTGTTCTTGTTTATACTTGTTGGCAGTGCCTGAATAAAGGTAGAACTGGGAGAGCAGGGCAGAAGAAGAAAGGTTAAATGGTAGAGGAGTTGAATTGCTTTAGTGACAGATTCTCTCCAGAAAGGCATAGAGTTGTTTTTAGGATTAGTTTGGGAAAGCTTGAGTTGAATGCACTTCTCTTCTGTGCATATATTGTATTGCTAATGCTGCCAGTCACTTATTTTTCATAAAAACAAAATTTACTTGCCAGAATGAGATTAGAGAACACTGGTGAAATTTGAAAAAGCCAAGTTAAAAATCACATAATCAGCTGAAAAACTGATTGGAATTTTACGTGTATTATTTTATTGTGAGGTTTTTAAAACACTAGAGCAGATTATTAAAACAGTATATATTTTACTCTTACATTATGATGATAATAACACCAGAGAAATGTTGCAGAAATTATTATCAGTGATCCAAGGGGAAAAATGTAGTTTCTCAGTCAAAACCCTTTCCAGGTTCTTTATGAATCTCTGTTTGTTCCCAGTGGAGATCTGTCATTGCTTCAAGGTAGTTCTTACAGGAAGAATCTTGCATCCTATCAGCTAGTCTTAAACATTTTCTCCTGGAAAAGCCTCACCATATGAGCTGGGAGTCCAGGAGGCTGTGTGTGCAGTCCCTCTTCGGAAAAAATGCGCTCAATCTGTTTCAGACGAGTTCCCCGAAAGATGGGTTAAATCAACTGATTGAGCTGATTTTCTCTCTTGAGGTGATATTTTATTTATATGATAAAATGCTTGGAAAGTGATTAATTTGTCAGGGGAACATCTTGTTACTGTAAATTTGCCGAATGTGTAATAAAATTGCCATAACACAGATGGGAAAATGAAGATCTTTTAAAATGAAATAACTGAGCAGTCTGCCTACATTTTCAGCACTTAAAATTAACTTAGTTAAATTTCTTTGTCATTTTTACCCCTGGAAAAATGCAGGCTGGGGAAGATTAGTGGCAAATGTGTGGTGTGAGTTTGTATGTGTTGTGGGTGGAGGGTACAGGAACAGGTTCTGTAGTTTTCCTTCTGCGTCAGAAGAATCGGATAGATCTATGAAACTTCTGCCAGGGATTGATTGAATTTTAAAAAATCAAAATATACAGGTCAGATTCTCCTTTCCAGTAGCAGAGTTTAAGAATAGGGGATCCTTATGGGCACAAACCTGAAATCATTAAGATGTAAATGAAATAGTGCTTTTGTGCCACTTTGTGCAGGATTGCTTTCAAATGAGAGCTAAATAGTGTAATACACTTTTTAAGTCTTTTTACTGCAGTCTCATATTGTCTCCTTAACTTAGATTATCTAGGGGTATACTTGAAAAGGCAAAGGAAGGAATACCTTCCCTGTGCCTGCATTGCGGTGTGTAACAAGTGAAAATAGCATTAGTGAAGGAACAGTGCCTTTTATTCATACGTTTTACTACTGCCTGTCCATTTGTCCACCAGAACGAGCCACTTATCATGCTTCTGTGTTTTTCCCTTACAACTTAAAGAATTATGAAAGGAAAATTCAATTTTTGTGTCCTTTTATGACAGGTGGAGTGGATACTGTGGTCATTTGGATTAAAAACATATCCATCACCACAAGCTGACAGGTTATTATTATGTCTTCTTTGAATATATGAATTTTATCCCTATATGTTGGAAGTGTAAGAATGGGAACTTTTTATATAAATAATTATCCTGGTAGTGATGTACTGCATACTATTGCCATATTTTTTCACTTTTACAGCATTCTTGGCCTTATCACCCGTAACATAAATCTCGGGCTCTCATATTTAATACAACCTGTAGGATAACCATGCCTGTGTAATGTACAGTCAGCCAATCCCACATCATCATTTGGCTATCAATAGTTGTTGTCCTATGACAGATGTTTCAGCTGATGTCCCGTTTTGGATTTTACAGAATGATGCAGCCATCCAGGGGTAGATGAGAGTGGCCTCTTTCAGGTGTTCATGCTGATCTCCACAAGCACCCTCAGTTTATTAAGCATCCAACTACAGGCAGTTAAAGTCTTGAGTATATTGGTGTTACCTTGGTTGCTCATAATTTATTTTTCAGAACACCAGGCTATTCATTCCATGAAGCAAAAGTAATATGAAGATTTACTGTCAGACCCTCTACTGTGTAAAGAACCAGGGAAAAAGTGAAGCAGATTTGGTATATGATCTAAGCAGATGCCTAGTGAAATGATTGTTATTCCAGATATCAGTTCCATCATGGGGAAAAAAAAAATAAAAATATTCCACATCTGGTAAAATCATCATTTAATGCCATTCTATTAACTGATCAGGGCTGGTCCTTGGTTTGATGAGCATCCTCAACTTGTACTGAAACTGGTGAGGCACAAAACTTCTCTGAATCAGATGTGTGTTACTTGAATTTACTGGTGGAATGCCACATTTTCTTCAGGCCAGTCTTCCTTTCCCTGCTTACCCAAGGACAATCAGCTTAAACAGAACTTTCAGCTATACAAGAAATAAATATTTGATCTAGACTTAATACTGGTGAAATAACTGGAGCAAATATGTCATTAAAATACAGCTGAAATTTGCAGTGTGCAGTGTGGAGTAATTAATGCTGATCTGTTCATGTAAAGCTTTTCTTGGACAAGCCTCTCATGGACATTTTCCAGAAGAGATGGCCACAGGTGAAGCATGTAATGATTGCAGTGTATTGATACAATTGCTTTATAATTGCAAGTAGCAACGCTCCTGTTCTACATGTTATAATTGAGCAGGTACATATTTCTTATGACAATTTTTCTGGAATATGCTGAACTTCTTTCTTTGCCCTGTGACTTCCACCAAAATACAGGGCAAAAGTTAAGAGAGTAGAAACAATATCAGGACTTTGTGAGAAGCTTATCATGGAAACTTCTGGAGTCATGGAAACATTTTAAAAGTGATAGCTTTTGCTTCCTGACCTTTGCTGCTGATACCAGAGGCAAATTTCTGACGTGTAAACCCAGTGGCATAAATAGGTTTGAATTACACATAGTAATATGTGAAGAACTGGGAACTGTGAAAAACCAAAGGTTTATTTATTTGTTCGTAAAAATCTGTAATCACACATTAAAATCCAAGATAGACTAGAAAAACTTTCAAGCTGTATAGGTGTTGCTCCTATGAATTCTCTGATTTATCTCAATATGTGATGAATTTGGTTATCAGTACCACACCCAAGTAACCTACTAAACTATTTTTTTAATCTGTTTCTATTTCCAGTCCTTCCAGAGCCAAGATACGTGAGTAAAGAAAGAGTAGAATTCAGTGGAAGAAGTTCCTTTGTTGTTTTTGGTTTTTTTCTTACAGTTTTCACTTGAAACTGTTACAGAGCTTCATAGTGTAGAAATAAAAAGTTGTGAGCCCTGTTAACAGACAGGGCTCATATAGCTCAAATGCTTTAGTTCAGGTAAATAAATAGGCTGCTGTGTTCTCCGAGTCCTTGCATGTCAGTGTGGTTTTCTTTGGGTGCAGTAGGTTATGGTAATCCACTTGCATCTTGTGTATCAAGAGTATCAGGACCTTAGACCCTCTGAAATCACAGACTAGGTTAGGGAATAACACCATTAGCTGGTATAAATTTGCAGAGCTTCAGAATTACTGGGTCTATTCCCATGTACCCAAGGTTTTGACCCAAAACGAATGGCAGATGTGCTGTATTTGGAAAAAAATTGATTTTGTTTTTCTAGCTACTATTCCCATTAAAAAAAACAAACCAAACACCATTTATAAAATTACCCAGACAATTTAAGCACCTTGAGAATTGAATAGTGATTATTGGAGGAGGAGGAGTTTTCTTCAGAATTCATGTTCATCTTTGGAACTGACATCTCTGTTCATGGCTGTTTCACAGCAGTTAAAAATTTGCTTAGGCAAGGAATAGTGGAATTTTTTTTATGCATTCCTCTTTCATATAATGAAAACTAGGACTCCTTTTTGCATTTTGTAGAAAACAAGATATTCTGATAAATGGTATTTGTAAAGTATTTGATAAATACTTTAGTAAAGTATTTATTTTCCTAGTTTTATATGCTTATTTCATTTCAAATCCTTAAAAAAACCCCACCCCAATCATAAAAACCTTGGGCTATTCACAATTACACATTGCTCACACATTACCCTATGTGCTGTCTAGTACTGTTCTTGACATAGGCTTTATATTTGGAAAGGCTTCACACAAATAAATTTGGATTAATTTAACAGAAAAATAAACATTTAAATTAAGAGTAAGAGGTAATTAAGTTTTCCATTTAGAAAAAAACAAACCCTTTTATATTTCAAAGCAACAAAGGTCCTGTTTCAGAGGTGGAAGACAAGTTCCTTTCTCAGACATAAATACTCAAACTTCCAAAGCATGTTTTAATCAAAGCCATAGAAGAAACCAAAATGTACTGGATTGGAATTCTCCCAAACCATGGCAGGATTCCTATGCCCTGATGATGTCCTGTTGAGCAGTGTTAGACAACTTTTCACCTTTCTGTGTTTTGTTCTGTTCATCTGTAGGAGTGAGATAAGGGGGTATTCTCTAGAAATGCGTTAAAAACCAGTAAGTTAAAAATCATTATTAAGAAACAGTACCATAACATTATGATTAGAAATATTTGCCTAGGCCCTTTTCCTTGCTTATATATTGATTTCAAGTAATCTGGTCACAGAGCTCTGTGTGGGAGCCAGGAAAGCTGAGTCAACCCTAGATCCAGTAGCTGTGGGACTCGCTCTCTGAGAACACTTAGCCACAGAAAAGGCCTGGTCCCCTATTCTGTTTTCAAGTCCTGCGAAAGTGATTGGGATTTTTGTCATCATAACATAGCTAAAAGTAGAACTGTGGCACTTTAGAGACTGTTCTAAACCACTTTCAATTGTTGTCCCTACCTTTCAGGTTTCCTACAGATACTTGCATCTTATAATTTGAAAGGAATGTTTTCTCCCTCGTAGGATCTTACATCTCACTCCTTTTAGTTTCTTTATCGAAAATACAGTTTCAAGCTTTCAATATGAGACCGTGACAAAGTGATTTTATAGCCAGTGCTGAAAGTGACTAAAGTTGACAACAATTGTATTTTATGACAACCACTGCTTTCATGTCCACAGCCTAGTTTCTCATCATCAGCCGTGATTTTTCCCCCCCTTTTTTTTCTCTCCCCTCCTCCCCCCATGACTTTTTTCAAATGTGCACAGTTCTGTATCTCTGCGCTGACTGAAAACAAATCCTTTTACCAGAAGTGCATTTTAATGTGCAGCATGCTTCACTTAAGTCACCAGAACCTAAACTGTATAATATTCAATTTTTTACCAACCCGGGACCAAAGCTTTTTCTTGAGAGCAATGTTCATAAGAGTAGTGGAAGAATTAGTATTACAGAACTAAACCAGATTAGGAGGGAATGTGAATTAGATTTGGTAACAGATGGTGCCGTGGAAATTAAAGGTGCTTTGCGAATGGAAGCGACAGCAGCTTGCCTCTTTTCCTCTCCTGTCTCTCTCTTTCATGCGCTTGATAGACGGGTATAAATCACAACAATCCCGTCTTGACAGCCAATTTCGAGAATTTGATCTGGTTAAAGACATGGCTTTCCTTCTCCACTCACTGAAACTGGCTGCTATTTTATTTTTATACAGCACCTTGTCATATTTAGGAAAGTGGAATCACCTGCCTCTCTTTAATGAAATTTTCTTTAATTACAGTTTTAGCTCTTTAGTGTTAATTACTTTTCCATTCAGCCTGAATTCTCAGGCTGTCTCATAGGGATGTATTTCTCTCCCCCACCCCACCTCTTTGCACTATTCATGCATATGCTTTCATTTTTCTAAAGATGCTTTTCGTTGTTGGAAGTTGTTGTCAGATCCATTATAATTAGATCCTAATTATCAAAATCATCATTATTGTGTAGGAAGAGGAAGCATTGTAAACAACAGTTAAAGTTATAGGGTCTTGTTTGACAGAGCAGAAACATTTCAGGATATATGTGAATAATAAACAAGCAAACAGAAAGCCCTACTGAAAACTCTGGGAAACATATAAAGATCTGGAGAGCAAAACATATCCTTGGAAGGAAAATACAACCAGGTTATCTCTCCATATCTATTCTTCAGAGTCTAATCCCATATTTTTTCAGAAAAGATCAGAATAAAATTACCCTGTTTTAGTTTGCTTATGTAAATATTCATCTTTGCTCCTCTCATTCAGGTACCAGATATAAAAATCACTTTCTTCATGTGTGTCAGGATTGACTTATGGCTGCCTTAATACAATTACTTTCTTGTGTATAAGGCAGCAAGTGTAAGTGAAGGGACTGCTGTGATGCATGGAGATGCTTCTGCCATACACTAAAAGTCCTGAGTGAAAGAGAAAAATAAAAAAAACCAAAAATAAAAACCTCTCAAACTAGGAGAAGATCCATAGAGCTGGCAACTAACAGTTGGTAGAAATAAAGCTTCCTACTGGCAGTCAAATCAAATGTAGTAACAACTCAACGACTCCCTGCTGCTTGCTGACAGCATGGTGTAACACACTGGGACAAACATTCACTTAAACACTGATTGCAGGAAAGCGTCATTTCCCCACTCCCCAAGTGGCTTTTTGGTTGCGTGTGCCAGTGCACATGTATGTGTAGGGGATATTTAAATCCAGTGGCATGTGTCTGGGAGGGCAGCACACACTGGGAGCCAGCTGAGTGTGGGGGTGGGAGAAGGATCACTTGCTTTATAAGTTCTAGTCCTGAGTCTTTTAAGACGCTCACTCTCTGATACTATTTCTGGTGTGTTCTCTCTAATCGCTTCTGCAATTTAACAGAGCCTGGCGTGCAAATTATAATTCTTCTGCTATAAATCTGCAGAAAATCGGTGAGGGAGCTGGGTGGGGAGACAGGTACACGGTGTGTGCACACCTACACTCTGCCTTTCAGCCATGGAACAAAATTGCTGCCAGAAATTGTGAAAAATCTCATGATGCAAACTTTGACTTTCTTGAGACTGAAAGCATTTTTTGTCATCTTTTTCCTTTTGGAAAGTAATGAATGACAGCTGTGTCTCTGATGTGTAGTACTGGCTTTCTGACTGGTGCAAGTAACTTCTTTTGATGCTATAATCATTTCAAAATAATCCCTCTTTAGAAAGCCTGTTATGTTCTTGAATGAATCTTTACTTACTTTTGTAGTTTTTTATTTTTATCTCTTGAAGTAGCTGAATGTAGCATTTCCTTTTCTTTTGCTCTTTCAGCTGATTTCCCTTAATGAAAAGAATCTTCACAATTAATAGCCAACTCCTTCACACTTTACCGTGTCCTCTGGGGGCTGGAGACATCAGGTGGATTCCACCTGATACCACTGAAATATAACCACAAGTAGAATGATGCTCCATAACAGAAAAACGCTTCTTAACTTGAGTTTTTGCTGTCTTGCAGCATGTGACATGAATTGTAAGTCTGCATTTAGACTAATAAAATCTTACTCTTCCTGATCAGTTTACTGGTTTACATATGATGAGGCTTGCCCATCATTCTAATTGTCACATGACAGCCTTTTTGATTGGAACTTTTTGGGCATAGGAATTCTCCTGGTGTGAGTTGGTGCAGCTCTCAACTTTACTCTTGCTGCAGAGCTGGCTCTTTTCAGGGATGTTAAGTCCTGTAACAAAAAAAAAATAAAAAAATACATATAACGTTAGGCTAAAAGTCAGTAAATGAGAGAAGTGTAAGGTACTACAGTGGTAGGATTGTTGCTTCAAACTGCAGCCATGTTCTAGCTGTAAAAATGTTAGAGACACAGGAGAAAAATGTTAGAGACAAACTAAGTAGGTATATGAAGTATTCCCCAAGGTTTAAGGTTGTGTCAGGACCATAGTACACACACTAAACTCAATGAATTTTTTCTGTGTTTAACTTTAAGGTATTGTAGAATTATATTGTTCTGAAGTGCCATCTCCCTGTGTTGCTTTCTCTTCAATTTTTGTCTCTTTTTGTTTTAAAATATTTTAAAACTAAATTGTTGGGTCATAATGAAAAATGTATCTTTTCCTACTTAAAGACATGAGATCCATATACATAGGCAAGTCTTTGAAGCCTTTTTTGGTAATGGCCTGCCTAGTAGTAGTGCATAACAGCTAATAGGATATTTTCTGCATTAAACACATGCTAAAGTTAAGGTCATTGGTGCAATTTTTTATATATGCTTTTGTTTTTTGCCTTTTATTTAGAGGGTTTGTTTGTTTGTGTCAGTGTGTTGCAGTGACATGTATTGGGTACAGTGGACAACTGTGCCACTGAGGGCTGGCACCTTTTCAGATGTCTGGTGTTTTGGCTCAAAGCTGTGAGGTCTTTTGAGTATTATTCCTCATTTGTGTTCCTAAAAGAGTACTTGATGAAAAGAATAATAATTCTTTAGTTCAAAAAGATTTAAATTATGTTGCCTCTAAGTGCTTCAGCTTTTAAATTCAGAAGAGTTATGTTATAGTCTGTCAAACCGTAGATTCTGTATGCTGCAGAGCCTGTGCATGTCTAAGGATACATTTAATTAAACCAGCATTAGTGCATCTATACAGACTTATTAAAACACTTAGTTTGTCTCAATAATATTGATTAAATAGCAGTAGTTTGTTTAATCTAAGTGTATTTTTGCTATTACTACATTACTTCCAAGTAATCAGGGTAATAGTCATCATCAGTGAAATATCACGTTAGTTATGAAGTAATGCCATAAGAATTGATTTAAACTTGGCAGGAAAGGAAGGCTTTCTGTCATATAGCGCCAAAGCCTGATTTGGACTATTAGAATGAAATTTTTACACATAATTTCTCTTCGTATAAACAGGGTGTGTTTTATAGGCTTATAGGTTATTCCGTACTCTGAGTATCCATTATATCAAAGAACACCTCAGACAGTTAATTATGCAAAACATCATGTAAGTAATTACACAGTATTATTATGCATTTAACAGTTTTATTGATTTGCCAGTTGCTCACTTACAGTATTTAGAGCTATAAACAAGAGATGCTCACCCTCAGTTGAAATAGATCCAAGGAAATGAGCTAAAGATAAATGACACTAGTATGCATTGTTGCATCAGATGTAATCCTTAAACGTAGGAGCTGTCAACAGTGATAATTTGCAACACATTGGGGTATCTCAGGATCATTTCCTTCTTGTTAACAAAGTTTATCAACCAGGAAGCATGGGGAATCAACTTGAAATAGAACGGGAAGCAATAATGAATATTTATATATGGTGGGTGAGGAGGTTTAAATAATTCCCCCTTGTTTAGGAGGGTCTGTAGTAGTTGCAAGTCAGCTACTTAAAAACTTTGCTTTTCTAAAAGTAGCACAGAAAACAAAGCACCACTTAGATGGTGCAGATCTGAAGGGTCTGAGATAGTGGTTTGTTTGGCTTGTTTTGTTGAGCTAAAAATGAGCACACAGTAGTGCAGTCTTCCACTGCCTCGTGTGCAGGAAGTGCTTTAGCAGAGATTGGGTAGATGGCATACAGAGCAATAGCAACTGTTTGGGAAGCTGCATCCTCTGTCAGCAGTCATCAGCTAACTCAGGCCACTGCTGGTAACAACATGATGGCTTCAAGCATTGCTCCTTCTCTTCCGGCTGCTACCGGCTTTGACAGCTGCTCTGGAAGGAGTCACTGGCTTGCTTTGCTTTCCTTACCAAGGTGAAATAAGGAAGTTCCAAGAAAACATGAAATGAAAAATTGCAAAAAGCAATGAAACATTCAGCATTTCTTAACAACCCCCCACCCCCCAAAAGAAACCCCCACTAAACCATCACAGCTGTTCTGTTTTGCATCAGGTACTCCTTACTACATGGTTGTACATGTGTGTTGATTATTAAAGACCTTGAGCCTAATAACAGTTTTGTTTGTGCACGCATAGGACAAGATTAGCAATACTTTGCAATTAATGATCTCATCCACTAGGTTAACCAAGCAGGCCTTACCATATTTCTTATTAAAAGAAGAAATCCTTTCTTTTCCTTCCTCCAACTACGCCAGTGCACCTTAATGCAATGATGATATGTTAGACCCAGCAGTTGTCAAAGCATCGTATTACTGTGATGCCATAATGACACCCTGTCTCTGTAAAGTAGTCATGTTTTCTCAAATCACACGTTGCACCGTTGATTTCTGACATGACACTTCATTCAGTCACTTTCCTTTTCTTCGGCGTCTCCATTCTCTGACAATAGCAGCTGGTGCCCATTTTCCTACTAAGTGATTCACATTTTACCACTTTACTAGAGTGCAATTAGCTGAAGCAGAAAAAAAATGCTCAGTGTAAAGCAGCTCAGCTGAAATTGTTACTCAGCTCTTTAACAGGACCTGGTGAGTGTCTTGAGGTGTTGTCATGGGTGTCTGTGTGAGAAGCAGTGTTTTGGTTTCTTTGCACACAAATGTTTTTCTCTCTGTTACAGTCAGGGAAACTGAGTATAGGAATTCACTGGAACATGCTGTTTTTTGTCTACTGATTTTAGTATAGACCTGCGAAATGATACTGAAAGTAAGCACAGTTCTTAGAAGGAAATGTGGTATTTATAGTCAAAGTGAGGATCTGACTTAGATTCCTGACTGCTGTAGACTTTCTGTGTCACTTAGACAAAGAGATTCTTTAATGCATTAGCTTTCACAGTTAAAGTCTAAGGATAGCAAGACTTTTTTGGTAGACATCCATGTGAGAGGAAGGTATTGGAGGAAAATCAGATGGATGGTACTGTTAGCGTGGAAAGTACCTAGGTGTGCATAATAACACCTACCTTGCTGATGCTCCCATGTAGTAGCTGTCATTACAAATGTCAGCTGCTAAAAACCTGTTCTGATATTTATGGAAATAGGGCAATTCTCTCCCCAAGAAAAGAAAATACTTTACATGCAGGTAAAAGTGGACCTTAATGTTGCTCTGCAGTAAAAGTGGTCACTTTAATTGTTGTAGCTAATTATTACTACCACTGATACCACCAAATATCACCAAAGCTCTGAAATAGCAAATAACGCTTTAAGCAGAGCTTTTCCTTCTTGAAAAACAAATGTAAAATGTGTTCACGGATTATGAGGTATTGGCATGTTGTTTTGACCTCCTTTAGGTATTGGTGTAAGGGAGATGAGGGAAAAGTAACTTCATGAACCAGTTATATATAGATGGAATATAAAGAGCTCCCAGTAGCTGGAATGAAGCTTTCTTAAGGCTATATAGCATAATCAGATGCAGTTAATTTTTACATTCCACTTGTATATTGATACTGATTTAGCCAGTGTCAGCACTGTCAATATCATTAGTAATGTGGCAGGTAGATGGAAATATGAATGTGATTGCATTAATAAATTCTTAATATATTCAGCCTTTCATAAGCACATAGCATTACAATTTATTTGCTATTGTTTAAGACTGTTTTAAAGAAGAAGTTGTCTATTGCAGTGCTCCGTCATTGTATCTTTCTGCCAGCAGATACTGGCTTCAGGTCTTTCTTAAATGAAGAAGTTTTGAAGTAAATTTAGTGTAGACATGATGAGTTAATGCTGTATATTGCCTATTAGCCGTGCCTTGCAGCACCCTATGTATTTTCTCTTATATATGGCCACGGAAATGCTTCTAGAGCCTGTTGTTGTTTCTCCTGAAGCTACTGAAAGAGTTTACCTGAGATTTCCCACTTGTTAGGAAACTTACTTTAGAACAGCCCACCACAAATGGAACTGCCATTTATTTGACTTAAAATCTAGCAAAGAGAAAAAACAACCCCACCAAGGCTTTAAAATAAATACTGTACATTTTTATATGACACATGTTATTTCTATTCATAAACCTTAACTAAATTTAGATTTTTATTAATCCAATGTGACCTAAAAATTTTGCATTAACAGCACAATGTGGAATTGGGCTTATTCTCTTTGAATGCAGATAAAGCCATCATCTTGAAAATAGCTCTTTCTGACAAAAAGGTGTTCTTTTGAAATAAAGTCTTATTCACTACATTCCTCTTAGAGTTAATGTGAATTTTAGTGCCTCTAATTTTAGATTGAAGTGAGGTCTAGAATAAAACCCACTGGCTGACAATTGAATTTATAGATAGTTGTGAATATTTCAGGCTTGAATAATAGAGCTGTAGAATTTCAGACACAGAGAGGAAGAGAGAATTAAACTCCAACTGTAGTTTTACACTATAATGCAATGGTGTCTAGGAATTCTTCAGTGTAACGAGCTAAGTAGTAATTAGGAGGGAACTGAGGGAGGGATTTTACAGAGATCTAGCTTAGGCATTATTCCAAATGTTCAGCATGATAATTTGATGGTGGTCACACCTGCCATCCGTTTTAGATGGCTCTTGAATTACTTTTGTTCAGAGGTGGTGCAGTAAGGAAGGAGTGAAAGCCGTAGGTGTCTGTTGCCCACCCACAGCCAGTACCCAGCCTTGTCGCTGTTTCACTTTCTGGGGATTGAGAAAGTTTTTGTTCTCAAGAGTCAGGTGCTGTTGTTTTTGCTTTTCCCTGGAATAGTTAATGTTTTAACCGCATTTACGCTTTGCCAGTGTGCACCAGTCCGGTCTGAACTGTTGAAGCTGGGGTGTAAAGCAGCTCAGTCTGGGTTGGTACCAGAACCTGCTACTTCAGAGGCATCAGCAGACTGGCTTTAGCATAGGCAGCACTGGTGATCAGATTTTAATGCTTGTTAGAATTGAGATGGTATTTTGGTTCTGACTGCTTGGAGTGGGAGATAGCCACTTCTGTACTGGCCAAAACAACATGGAGTTGACCAGCTCATTAATCGTAAATGGTTTTGTTTTTATTTTTTTCAGGAACAGGAAGGGTGACATTCAGGCTAATTATTGCACAAATTAGGTTTAAAAAACCAGCAATGGAAGTTTCATACAAGAATGTGCCATCAAGCTGGTTATGACAGACTGTAGGCAGTGACTCCTCGTGCTGTATTTTGAGACTTTACGTGTGGAGTCTTGGCAGAAGGGAGATGTAAAAAGACCCACGTACCTGTTTAGTCAATAAAAGAATCTTAGTGTGTAGAAAAATAATACAAAATACTAGTTGGTAAAACGTGAAAGTTAATTGCTAATTTTGATCATAGCTGTACAAAATCCAGTGTCAATGCAAGAGGATAGAGAGACAGGAGACACCATGTTTTAGTACTCTAATAACTTCTAACTCTAGTCTAAGATCGTAATGTATGTGAGAGCGGTCCAGTAATTATAAGGTAATAAGTGGAGTGGTGCTGTAAGTGCTCTAAATTAAAAGGAATTCGCAGAGCTGCTGTAAGTCAGTGCCGACCCGCTTTCTTTCAAACGTTGACTTGAGAAAAGTGCTTAGCCTAGAGTGCAAGTAGAAAGACAAGAGAGAGCTATCTATTAATTACAGCACTCATTAACAGTGACGGCTACAAGGCAGCAGATGCAGAAGAAAAGGCACACACTACTGCAGGCTGGCAAGGGGATTTCCCCCCCTCCAGTTCTTGAGGAAAGGACAGCACAAGCAGGTGGTCCACTGTAATAAGATATTTTCACGGCTTTAACCTTCCCATTTCCTTGGTTTATTTGCTGACACCAGATAGCTTGCACCTTCCGCCTCCCTAAATACGCCCTGATTTTAAGTTTAGACGGTAACATTTCTGTACATCAATCTGGCTGTTTTCCAAATATACAGATTGGTTGTTTTTAATAGAATTTTACATTAAAAAACACAACATTAGAGAAGTCGAAATAAAATCCATGAGCACTGATTTTAGGGTGAATCTCATCTTAAACACTTATCTTTAATGACAGGTCAGGCTTTGATCTCCATTACCCTTACTGGAAAAGAAGCCAACTCTTTTGATTTATGTCCTTTTTCCATTGGTGAATTTGCTTCCAGATATTAAAGTAGAAATTGATGAAAATTTTTTATTCTTAAATAAAAAGAAATGGAAAAATGGAGACAAGATTTCAAAAATTACTTCAGAAAATTATGTCAGTCGAATTGTCTTGTCTTATATATTTGCTTAGAAAATACAAATCCATAGCTCCAGGTGGTATTACCAGATAGTTGCTTTTCTGCAGTTAATGTTTCAAAAGAACTGTTCATAATTATCATCTGAACTTAGGCAGACTGTGAGAGTACTGTCAGGAAAATGCCGGATAGGCCATTTGCTACTGTGGTCTCATAATCACATCTGAAGAAAACAAAGATAATACCTGAATTAGAGCTTTCTAATTATTATTGTTATTTTTGTCCTTCGTTCACCCCAATATGTGTTAATTGTAAAAAACTTGGGATGGAAATAGACAAATATTTCTCCCCCTGTACAGTCCTCCCTGTACAAAACACTAATTTGTTAGATCAGATATTGTATGGTTTTATTTCAGATGCTTAATTCTTAAAATTTGAGAACTGAGACAACAAAAACTCACTTTCTGAAAGACTAAACTTTTATGTAAAATTTCCTCTAATACATTTTTTTAATTCGAGAATGGAACACATGAAATGTCAGATACTATAGAGCTGTAGATATATGGGATAGTGGTGTAGTTATTACTGGTTAGTCTGAGCATAATGGCTAGAAAGTAATTGCAGCCACAGCTGATGAATCATTTCACTTAGATTTTGTGAAAATGGAGTTCAGCTGTAATTATTTGTTAGAGTACCCCGTTGATGTGCTACTCTGTTACTAAATAGAGGTATCTATAATAAAGCAATATTAATGAAGAAAAAAAAGGATTGCAAGGGGACTTGCTCTTCAGTTATTGGATCAGGTCAATAGATGATGGATATGTGTTTTAGTTAAGTGTCTTGACAAATACTAATTACAGAGCAGAATATTTATGTGATTAAACTGGAAAATATTTGTTTCTGATAATGGCGGAATTTACAGAAAGAAAGTATAGATGGAAAAATGAAGACATTTAATGGCCGAGCCATCTAATAAGAATTTTAAAATTTTTTTACTTGCTTGATGACAAGTTCAGAATTTAGAGTTGATATGAGGTTGACATGTAGCCTAGAGGGCAGGTGGAGGGGACAGCAGAAGGATCTGGTCTCTTTAAAGTTTTTGTTTACTGCCTGTCTGGAGCTTTGACAAAGCTCTGTCATGCCCTTATGCTGATTACCTTCATGTAGAACAAGAAGTATTGACTAATGAATGAATGATGTGCAGTCCCTAACCCTTCCAGAGCAGCCTTAAAGAGCACTGTCTTTAATACACACATTCTTCTTTCTCTCTCTCCCCACTGCAGGCTTCTCTGCAGAATGTCAAGCAAAGATCGACACATTGATTCCAGCTGTTCGTCGTACATCAAGACGGAACCGTCGAGCCCCGCCTCTCTGACGGACAGCATCAACCACCACAGCCCCGGTGGCTCCTCCGACGCCAGCGGGAGCTACAGTTCCACCATGAATGGACATCAGAACGGGCTGGACTCGCCTCCCCTCTACCCCTCGGCCACAGGGCTCGGGGGCAACGGGCCGGTCAGGAAACGGTACGATGACTGCTCCAGTACCATTGCTGAAGACTCACAGACCAAGTGTGAATATATGCTGAACTCGATGCCCAAAAGACTGTGTTTGGTGTGCGGTGACATTGCATCAGGGTACCACTATGGAGTGGCCTCCTGTGAGGCCTGCAAGGCTTTCTTCAAGAGGACAATTCAAGGTTGGTTATTTGTTAAGCTTCCTTTGTTTTGCTCAGAATGAAAATGTGTAGTCTTTGGCTGAAGCCTGTTAAGACTTCAGACTGTGCCTTTTCATTCTTCTTACTGCTTGGTCCTACAAATGTTGCTTATGAAGAAGTTCCTTTGGGCTTCTTTGGGAGTTCTGTCTGTCATGTTTAGTCCATTGCCATGTTTATTTTGATTTCAAAAAATTGAAAAACACTGGAGCTAACCAGTGAATGTTCAGTTTTGTTTTCTCATTCCCATAAGTGATTGTTGCAAAGAAAGTGGGGTATTTTCTGAAGGTTGTCATGGACGCCTCTTGAACACACCTTGTGATTGCACACAGGATTATGCTTGTGTGTTGCTCCTAGGTACACCACTACTGTACTTAAATTGTTACAAAAATCCAGATTATATTTGTTAAAGAACCGGTGCATGTAAAATTGGAACAAACATGCAGTGGTGTAGTGTGCCTTGTGCATATCAGTGTATTGGTAACTGGTCTTTCACCCACTATATACAATGGCCTTAAATGGGTTCATCAAATAGCTGTAAAATCACGTTCTAAGGAGAGTAAGTTGGCAGCTTTTGGTCTCTGCTCAGTATTTTTTACTAATTTGCTCTTGATACCTATTTCAAATATGCCACATATTTTGGCATAAATTAGTACAAATGGGAAAATTTGCATGACTGCTTCTTCTAGCTTCAGAACCTATGGAGACAAAATAACCTTCTACTTTGATTTAGATATCATCCTTCCACGTAAAATTGAAGGTGCTTTATTTAAAGAACATGAGGCCAAGCTTGGCCTGTGCAGGAATATAGTGTCACATTAAATTAAACTCAGACTTCAGAGACTAAAATTAGGTTGCTAAGTCCAAATTTAAGCTCCTCAATAAAACCTGCTTGATTTTCATACATGTTGAGTGCCTGAAATTCTCAGGAAAGGCAATGCAGTCTGGTGATACACTTTTCTTTTTAAGAATGAATATAGAGTGAGTTTCAGTTTGTAATTTTACATAACCCCAAATTTAAAACATTTCATCAACATTTCTTAAATATAATGTTTCCATATTTAATGTAAAATTAATAAGGAAAAATAATGAATGCTAATTTGATTTATCTATTGCTGAGGCAGTGGCCATTTTATTCTTCTGCCTTCCATTTTGCTGCTAGGGAGATTTGGGTCTTTTACCAGCATGAAGTACTCATTTTTTGCGGGTCATAGGGCCGCTAAAAAGAAACATTTGACTTCAGTTTTTCTAATGTAGCTGAATGTTACATTGTTGGCAACCAGTAAACAAAGATTCCTAGTGGTGGCCTGGGTTTGTGTGTAAAATGAGCACACACACAGAAACAGTGTGCCCATTTCAAGTCTCTGTTTTGGAAAAAGCAAAAAAAAAAAAACTAAATAAAGAAGAGGTAGGTGATTTCCCTTGACCTTGAAGAACATTTTCAGAAAAGCTCAAAAAATGTTTCTGAAGCAATTTGTATTTTGTGATTGTTAAACTTCAATCACCAATTTCAAATAGCAACTCTGTTTTTATAAATGGTATTTAATTGCTGTGTAATAGCTGTCCTACAAGACTGAATTGATGCACGATTATTTTAGTTGCATTTTGAGCACCAAAAAAATGCTACAGAAACAAAAACTGATTGAAGTGTTGACTTTTGGCAGTAATAGGTAACCTGCAATTTTACACCACACCACAGACAGCAAGTTTCTGGGCATGGGAGCAGAAGGCAGAGACGTCATTCTCCAGATTAGCAACCTGGACTTGGCCACGCAGCTCAAGTTAGAACTGGCAGCTGTGCAAAAAGTCTCAGTGCGGTTAGAGCACGAGCTGCATCAGCAGGTGACAGTGCTGTGAAGACAAAAAAAATGCAGTAGGGCAAAACCAAGCATTGAAAAGAAAAGCCATAATAAAGAAACTAAGAATAGGAAATATGTTACCCATCATAATGTCATGGCAGCATCTTCAGCAGTGGTCCTTGCTAAACTGGTGCAAATACTGAGGGTTTTCAGGTACCATCCAAAATTACGGAAGCTGCTTGGGTAAATCAAACCATGTGTTGTGGTAGGTGACAAAAAGTATGTAAGAGGTGCTTCCTCATGATTTGAATGGAAAAATTCTATCTTTAGGCTTGCATGAAATAAAATTCCCCTTAGGTTTTTTGTTCTAATTGGTAAAATTTAGTTCCAGTGCTCTGGAGGTCATTCTTCCCTGCACCATTTCACTTCCTTGTTCATATCATGTTCCTTCTCTCTCTCTGCTTGTTTTTAAAATAAGTTTGCTGCTGCATAACTGTAAATAAGAAAACAGGAAAACAGAAATAAATGCAACAGACTTTGAAGTACAGAATAGAAAACCAGGCTGCCTGAAGAGTCAAATATTGTAACTGTTCATATGTAGGGATAACATGTTTCAGCTCAAAGAATTGCTTATTTTAAATGCTAATAATTTAATTGTGAGGGTACTTTATTATAGATTCAATGAAAAAGAATATATGACTTCCCAAACCTTTGAACATTCATCAGTTTACTAAATTAAGTCAGAATTGTAGATCCTCAGTGCTCTTCCTGTTGAAATTATAGGCACAACTGCCCTGATTTCAGGTAGAGAAAGGCTGAGCTGATAAAGGCAGATTATGAAGCACATCCTGTGTTCATGTAAGGCCTGATGTCCTTTCCACTGAGTCAGTGGGAATCTTTCCATTCCAGTGGAGTCTCTTGAGTTCTCAGTAGGTGGAGGCCACAGGCAGCTGCTCAGAGAGCCAGCCCAGTCATTTGTGCACCACCAGCATCTCACACAAGACAGAAGCATCATAGCACACCTAGTAGCTCCTACACAAGGCAAATATCACTCTAATGTAGAGTATACACCTGTTTTTAAGGGTAACAGATTATAATTCCCTCTCAGATTTAGCAGTTTGGTTTAAAAAATAGCCATTTATGCCTCCTGGAATCAATTCCTGCTCATTTTCTTAAACATTAAGAAATTAAATGAACCCTGTTTTGAAGTATAAGAAGGAGTAATTTTGTCTTTTTAGAATATATATTTTTAACATAGCCCAAAAATACATTTGCATTTCTGGTAAAGTGTGCATAATTATGATAAAAATCAATAGTATTAGAAAAAATTAGAAACAAGCAATTTCCTGGCTAAAAACATGAAAGGGAACAAACCCACCAAAAAAGAGCTCAATATATAAAATTGATGTCTTCTTAGGTCATAGTAGAATGAAGTGATGTTCTGCCCCTTTTGTGAGATATAAGGTATGGAAGAACTGGATGTTCTCTCTGCTCAGCCTAGTACTCACTCAGCTGCAGCTCTCAGCTTGCTTCTGGGATAATTTACATGGCGGCTGATTGCAAGTGTCTCACAGAAATACACACACAGCCAAATCTTCCCAAAATTGGCTTAACATCAGGGATAGTAGAAAATAGCAACATCTAAAAATAGTTACAGGTCCATTGATTTTTAGGGTCTCTTCACAATTTTTGCTGTGCACTGTATTATCTTGAAAACTCTGAGCTTTCATTAAAAGAAAGAGAGGGGAAAAAAAAAGAATTTTCAGTTGTCAGCTGGGTGCAAAGTCTTGTGTTTGACACAGAGGTCTTGTACTTGCTAGATATTTTGTAGTGAATATTTAGTGTAAATATATTTCTCACAGTTTTTATTTGGTCAGTTATCATAAGGGCTAGTAAGTACACACTTTCATTAATAATATGTAATTACTCAGTGCTCATATCTTAAACATTTCAGCAGGTGGATTGAACTGGTATTCTTGCTTTCAGGAGAAGGCTGAGATGGTAGGACTTGAATGTTCAAAGACAGTTTATTATCCTGTTTCATGCTAGCATTTATCTCTCTAAAATAACAGCCTTGTATCTAGAAAACTTTCATCCTCCCTCCATCCAAATTGTCCAGACTGTTGTCTTTGGACTCTTTAAACTAGCCTGAAAAGACCGTGTGTAAAGCCTGCACATTACTCATAAGGTTTCTTGCAAAAGTCTCAGATCTTACTTACTATTTCCTTGGATACTGTTTGAATTTTTCCCCACAAAAGCTAAATATTTTGCATTCAGTAGTCTTTGTTCTTTAAAGTTTTTTGGGGGGGAAGGTGGGGGGTTGTTTATAGGTTTATTTTTTGAGGAAAAAGCATTGGATGAACAGTAGTGAGACATCAATCTTCTGTGTATACACTGGGTGAGTAAAGCACTAGCCCTGCAGTCAGACCCACACTGTCTCATCATTTGAGAGCTTCATCCCTGAGAGTTGCTGCCTGTCCATGTCTCCTAATACAAACAGGAAATGCTCTAGTCTTGAAATGCTGTTGTCTTCTGCCATCTCATTTTATGCTGCTCAGCTAAGAGCCTTCAGCTCTACAGTTCTGCAGGGATGTTCCTATTGTCTTCAAAGCCTGCCCAAACTGCTTTTTACTTTGTTCAGCTTTTTGGTTACTCAGAGTTGTTTTTAATCCCTCTGGCGTTCAGGTTTTTCAGTCCTCTTTAGAGTGTTGACCCATTATTGAGCCAGTTTGATCTGTAAATGTAGAAACACTTTACAGTAAATACATTTTTATTTTTCAATCATGAAGTTTTAATCAAGAAAGATAGAACTAGTTATGTACATTCAGATAAGGCAACATAAAATTTGATTTGATGTTGCATGTGAATCAAGTGGCTTCCAAAGGGGTATTTTGTATTTCTGAAAGCTGTCTTCTGAAATACATTTTTGAGAAGGAAATGAAAGGAAATTAAACAAGATTTTATAGCTTTTCAGCATCTTTGCTGATAGCTAAGATCGTTCTTGTTTTATAGAAGGATAGGTGGAGGCTCCTATCTTGGTGCACTGGCCTGTGGACCTTGGCTGTGGTGCAAAGATGGCAGTCCTCCAGTGAGCTGAACACTAAATGTCACCTGAATCCATCATTACCTGATTAAATCATTCACCTTCCTTATATAAGTGAAAGTCTGTGCATCAGCATTTCTTTCAAAGAATATTTTAAGCAAGCAGTGATAGATATCTTCCCTTTTCCCCAATTTCTTTGTGCCGTGGGCCAGCCAGACTAGCAAGCGAGTATTTTTAATTCTTTCCGGCACATCTTTTCATCCTGTCATAATGTCATTTTGTAGCTATGGCAGCTAAACAAGATGAGACAATAAAATATAAACATGCTGAAATCTGAGAACCAGAGAGAAGTTTAAAATATACAAATTGTTTTGTCTTCTTTACTGTGTTTGCTTTCCTTACAGCCTTGAAAATTGCGTGAAGCATTTAGATGATTTGGGAATGAGTGTTCTGATTGGTGCATGTCTATTTTGAACCCATCAGAAATACTGAGAAAGAGATGTGATTTACAAATAATGCTGGTACACTAGTATGTATCCATGCCATTATAATTAGGTCTGGATCTCTTTTTGTTATAAACATCTCTGAAAACCTCCAGCCCACTTACAAAGCCCTATCTCATTTGAAACCAGAGACATGTGAAGTCTCAGCTAGCAAGTGATTTATGTTAATGTTTGTATAACTTTTTAATGACCTTTTTCCTGGTGTGAAAATAATTCAGTTTGTAGCTTTTACGGACTGAGATATTCTATGTGCCTATAAACAAACAATGACAATCCTCTATGCTATGGTAGTAGAATGTATCAAAATTGACCTAGATAAAATACCAGTAGGGACCAAATGTAGATAGTTCAATCTTTCTGACTTGAGCAGCTCTTAAGTGACTACCAGGTAGCAGGGGATCAGTTCCCTCTGTGTCTTCAAAGGATTGATTCTCTTTTAAGGTGACCTAAATGCCCTTCATTTCTCATGAAGAAATTGAGTCCAGGGGGATTCAAAGGTAGTTGGGCCCTTACAGATTCAATACCCCCTCATATCAACCTGATACTGAAAATTATGGTGACTTTTTATGATTCTGGAAACTCATCTACCTAAAGTTAGAGGCTGATACAAAACTGTCATGTAGTCAGACTAGCCAGCATGACCTTTACATTTTTGCCTTAAAAATCACCATGTTGCCTTCTAAGAATAAAAAAAAAAAAAAAAAAAAAAAAAAATTTGCAGGTTCTAAATATGTTTTATATTTTTCAGTAATAGACTACACTGATTTCTTCAAAGCACTTCAACATAGTGACTTCACTAAAAATGTACTTTTAAACTGTTCATGTCCCTCTGTCAAGCACCATGTTTAGAAACTAGCATCTACTCCTCAGTGCTTATTCTACCAGAAAAGGCAGCGTAAGCAAGAGATGAAACGTAATCCTTCATACATGGTCCTGTCACCTTGAAAAGATACCTGAGACATTTGGGAACCAAATTTTTAAATGTTCTGTAACTCTGTGTGTAGAATATTGTTTCTGAAGTCGCCTGGATGAAAAGTTGTGAATACAGTCAACTTTAGGCTTAATCGTCTCCAGATGACCTGTAGCAGAATTCATAAGTCTATAATTCATAGAGCGTTTTTACAGTATCAGATGAATATGGCTGAGGATTTGTCAGCCAAAACTGGATTCAGTTATGTTCAAATCTGACCTTATTGCAGCCCAACCCCACTTCTAAAACCTTATCAATGAGAGTACCTTTACATGTGAAAATATTTACTCAAACTTAAATTCAACTATTTTTGACTGCAAAGTAAGGAGCAGATTCTGGAAGAACTGAAACTTAAACCTGAGAGAAAATATTTTTACTTTCTTCAGTTCAGCTTCATTAAGACCTTATAAACATCAAATAGATTTTTAAGTCTGGGTCTTTTTCTCTGTCCTTCTTTTCAGTTAGCCTGTTACTCTTGATTTCCTAAAGCACCTCATTCTCAGTTTCTCAGGAACTCTTCTGTTCTGGTTGGATTATGTATAAAGGTGTAACCTAACATAGTGAAATTCATTCTCTGTGTTAGATTCTCCTGTGTCTCTCTTTCTAAGACTTCCTTTTATTAAATCCCAGAAGACCTATGGCTGTAATCCAGCTGTTTTCTGTTTTTGGAGTTTTGATGCATAGCAATGCACAGACAAGCAGGTGTGTATTCTTTTGGGTCTGTCGGCCAGGAAAAGAGAGCATTACCTGGGGTAAACCTCACTGCAGAAAGACTTGAATCTAGTTAAACAGTAGTCTCTATGAAGAATGAGAACACTTAATTTTTGCAATACAAGCCTTTGAATAAAATGTATTAAGTTACAGAATGTGAAAAAGAAACTATGGGAGAAAAATGGAACATTATTGAACTGAAATGCAGCTTCGTGAGCAGATTATAGCAGAAAATTATTACATTGAAGGAATGTTGGTTCATTTGCTTTTTTTCCTTCTTATTTTCTGAACCTACATTCCCACCCAGTAAAAGTTTCAATACTAATGTCTTCAATATTCCTCCTGCTTTTTTAAGTGGCTCATGACAATTTTTTCCAAACACATTTTTGCCCTGCACTTAAGTCTTCCTCATAGCTTTTACTTGTCCCAAGATTTTCCTAGCATACTTCAATAGCTTGTAGCAATCCTTTTACATCTTTGGTGTTACAAAGTCCAATATTGCAGTATGAAAAGGGAGATAAAGCTTCTGCTAGAACTTGATTCCTGCAGCTTCTACTTTTGTCGGTATTGCTGGAAGAGAAAACCCTATTCCAGCCTGATTCTAGAGCCAGCTTCTTATCCTCGGTCTCTGGGAGGTTCTGAAGTTGTGACAATAACTAATACCAAGGCAGGAGGCCCAGTACTTTCAGTGGCCTCTTATTTGCCATGGCTCTTGATTCTCCTGTCACCTTTAGTGTCATTGTCAATTCTGTGCAAGAAATGGCCAAAATACATTTGAGAATCTTGTCTAAATCCATTCAGTTGCCTGATTTTTAAAGCCATTGAGTAAGTCCCTGTACCACGAAAATTGTTTTGTCTTCACTCCTCATTCAAGTAGCATTCTAACCTCATCTGTGAGGTAAAAAGAAATGGTACCTTGGCCCGCTTAACCTTGATCTGTGTGTAAAAATGTAACCATCTGAAGCATCTAAAGTTGAAGACCTGTGTATACTGCATAAGTTTTAGCAGCTCACCTTCTATCTCAGGATCAAATGGCATAATGTTTTCAGTGAGTCAGTTGCTCTTGATAAGCACAGTGTTTTAGAAGTATTTCCTCATCTTTTGGCTGAGATACTAAAATTTAACAAATCAGTAGAAAAGAGGAACTGGTTTTAAATAAACATTCTTCAGCACATGAAAAAAGAAAAGGGGCATATTCTGGTATAAATCCCATTATATTATTCTAGCACTGAGAAATATGTTTGGGGAGAGAAGATTTGACATATATTTTTATTTTCGAGCATCATACTAATTTATATTACTCAGCCCTTTAACTGCCAAACTGTAAAAGTCCATTACGCTACTGAAAGGAATATACAAATTATCCCCTGGCACTTGAGGCAGGAGTTTTACATATACACTGTTATTCTATCAGCCAGCTAGCTGCACGATTCTATTAAGGAGTAAGTGAGAAAATTATATTGCCTGCAAACTAATTGTACAAAAGACTCTGAAATAAGTAATCAGAGCCCAGTTCTTTCTGAAAACCAGCCAGGAGATATTATAAACTGCTCAATCGCTCTTGTCAGCTCAGTTTAAAGGTCCAAAGCTGCCATGTTGATTTTGTTCACTGTATAACACAACTTCCTCTCCAGCTGTTGACAGGACTGGGCAAACTCAGCTTTTATCCTTCGTAGCTGCTCAGTTTCAGCCTCTAGCATCTTGAAGTAAGCAAGGAATTGGTAGAGCTTCCTTCTGGTTCTTCCTCTGAAATAAGAAGCAGATCTGAGTATCTTGAATGGAAATTCATATCTAGAAGTAAATAAGAAATTATGAGAGCTCTAATGACCTGGAATGTGCAGTAAGTTCAGGTTTTTAACAAAAATAGAACTGCTAATACTTGGAGTGCTACATAAAATGCATTTTAGTATTATAGAGATATCCACTGCATCTGCACGTGAACTGGAGAGAAAATGTTAGTTCCTTGAACTCTTACTGCAGTGTAGCCATGTTCTAAAATGCTGGAACACTTTACAGGGACCAGCTATGGTCATTGGTAAGATGTGGATCTTACCAGTGTTCCTGCAACTCTGCTGAGCTCATCGGAGGAATTCTTTACAGCATCTTCCAAGTTCGTTTTCCAACACCAAAAATGAAGATTGAGCATCTGCTCTAAAATACAATTCATTAAAGAAAAGCAGTTTAAATTGAAATGAGATTCCCTCTGTAAGCTAAAGTACTGGAATCCAAGAGACTAGAATAATAGCTCCTTTTAGCATTCTTTAGGTGTCAAGAATATGCAGGAAAAGTAAGTTACACTATGCCTGCTGCAGACTGTTGCACAGTTTGCAGAAATGTGAAATGTCAGGGTATGGATTAGAAGTGTCTGCATAATTAAGTGAGCAGTCTTGAATTTATCTTTCTGGTTCTGAATGCTACTTTTTGATGTTGGCACCTGTACCTTTGTATCTTTGGACAGGAGCTCTTGCTACAGTGGGAGTGTTCCACCTGCCCTAGTAGAGAGGTTTGCTTCCTGAAGTTCTCTGTTGTAATATTGATCTAATTTCTGATCAAGATCATTTCTGGCCTTGTGCAAAGGTATCTTTGATCATGTGCAAAGCATTTCTGATTCCATGTTTCTCCTTTTTCTTTTTTTTTAAAGGGACGGTAATACATTTATTACTGTAGTATAATGAAGTACGTTAGATACAATTTGTGAAAGCTTTGAAAGTCTTCCTGTTTAGCGGTTGTTCCTTTCTAAGAATGCCTTGTTAGAGTGAGAGGATAATGGGAATCCATTTTAAGCTTGGCCTTACCATCATTTTCTACCTACCCTTCTAAAAGTGTTATTTCCTAACTTTTCTAATGTGTACTGGAAAGACATTTCACAGGAACTGTTGTGCTAAATTCCCTACCCACCATATCCTTCAGGTTTTTAAACAGCTTTCTCCACAGCAGCTAAGAAAGGGGGAAAGGACTAAACTGCTTTGACTTTTGTCATTAGCATTCAGGCATACCAAGATCTGTTTTCCTCACCAGCATTGCTAACTCAGGCAGCAATGTCCAGGAGGAAGAAAACCTGCAAAGGCCTGAAAAGGTTGTGCCAAATATGCTGGTTGTGTTGGCAGAGTACACATTTTGCCATGCAAGCCTCCTTTATCATAAATACTTAACCAGTTTTCAGTAGATGTAAGTGGTTTAAGTATTACTTCCTGTTGAATTAGCAGTTGCTGAGCATTTGAGTCTGTGCAATCCTGCAATCCACTAATGTGATATTTAATGAGGAGACATCAGTCTGGAGAAAGGTAGTCAATATAAATCAGTGTTTACAAAGTGTGATGAACTCTGAAATATTTCATCAATGCTGTGGTCCCAGGCAGACTCTATGCTAATTATTAGAACCTGTGCATGTTTCAGGGGACTTTGATGGACCCTGAGTGCAGCAAACAAGGACCAGCAAAATTGCGATTATGCTTGGACTGTCTCAGATGACAATTTATGCATTTGGTGTGATGACCTTTTTCTTCCCAAGAGGGCAATAAACAGAATGCATTTTCATTAAGATACTAATGCACTTAATCACAGGGGGAAAGGGTTAGAAAATAAAGAAATACCTTTAAAGCAGGATGTGACAGACTGATCAGGAAGATGCTTTATTTAAAAGTCAGTTTCCGGTTTAACTTCCAACTGGTGCAAAGTCTGTTGTACTGGATGTCGTAATGGGCAATAGCCTGCATGGCTGGACAGATGAATAAGCTGAGCTAAGCTGTTTTCTGAAAAATGCAGTGATACTAGGGCAAAAGAGAGCAGATGTTCTCCCATTCAGACTTGGATACCCAAAGATGTGATCTTTTAAAGAATAAACTACTCATGTATTTCACTTGTTCATTTATAAGCTTTTATTTTCCTTTTTTTTGAGTAGAAATAATATGTATTAAACAATAACAACAAAGAAAGAAAGAGACTGCTTTTCCCAGGAGGCCTCACATTTAAGGATCAAACTAGTTACAGGCTTTAAGAGGGGAACTGGGAGAAGCCAGGGTCAAAGGAAAGCATCTCTTTCAGTTTTTGTTATTCTGACAGCTTGGCAGCAATGATGCTATTCCTGATACCTCTCAGTACAAGAACTTGGTCTAGAGAGGTGTCCTGGAGCAGAGATCTGGCCTGGAAGCTGTAGAACGTGCTGGATGTGGTGGTAACAGTCCAACACCGGTGACTCCTGCCTGATGCTCTGTGCCAGCTGTAGTGGAAGAAGAAGAAGGGTGAAACTCCATGGTACCTGTTACAGTTGATTATGCAATAAAGCAGTCCTCTTTTTGTATATTAGACAAAGAGAGACTATGGAAATTGGCTAAAAAGGAAAATGAAGAGTGCTCAGAAAAGGAGCCTGATCCTGTGGTTTGGTACAGAAAATAAATGTCTTTCTTCTACCAGCAGGAATAACATACGTGAAGGGTTTTGTTAGGGACCATATTTGGAGTGAAACACACATTAATAGTGGATTTGTATAAATTTCTTTCATACAGTTGTCTAGATTAAAAAAAGAAAAAGTGAAAAAACTTCCTCTTTTAACTCAGCTATTTATTTTTACTTGAAAGGCGTTTCCTTTCTGCAGCACTGCTACTCTTGATACATTCCAAAATGAAGTACAACAGCAGTTGCATGAGTACTTTTGTATATATGTTGTGTTGGTTAGTCAGTGACTCTGAACACCTCTTCCTCTGTCTATTCCATCACAGGTAACATAGAGTACAGCTGCCCAGCAACAAATGAATGTGAAATCACAAAGCGCAGACGCAAGTCCTGCCAAGCCTGCCGCTTCATGAAGTGTCTAAAAGTTGGCATGCTGAAAGAAGGTAAGACTCACCACCTCAATCTGTATTTCTCTGCAAACACTTGCTACAACTGTAGGGCAATCAGGAAAGAAGAGTCTGGTGAGTGTTCTAATCAGTTATTGCAATGGCAATTTTCGTACATACTTGCTCTTTCTGACACCTGCTTCTAAGCTATTGAATCATGCTGTATCCACATAGAGTTCATCATCTAGTGTAGTACAGTAAAATATACCTCAGCATTCAATCTCTTTCAGTAAGAAACTAATAGAATAATCATGAGAATTCTCAAAGATGTTTTTCCTTCATTCCTTATCTGCTGTTACTTTGTCCCAGTTCTGGCAGAAAACCGAAACACAAACTGTGCCTTCCTTTCCCTGCTTTTATTCAGTCTTCATTTCATCAGGACAAATGAATTTCTAAATTAAACAAGTATATTGTGTGTGTGTACTGAAGTTACTGTAACTACACTGGAGCAAACTATGGCGTGCAGAAGAGGAGCACACCCCCCCCCTTTTTTTTTTTCTAAAAGTCTCTGAGAACCCCTGCCCCTCACTGTAAGTATATATTGAATGTTTTAATTAATCAGTTATATTTTGAAGTTATTGAATGTAAGAAAATGTACTCAAGAAATGGTGCTCTCTTACCTGGAACCTGCTTCATCTATGTTAGACAAAGAGGTGATTCCAAATCTTGGTTGCCTGCTCTGCACTTAAATTGCTGTTAATGTATATGCAAGAATATACTTCTAAGTGCATGTATTATATGCATTATTATTTTAGGGCACTGACATTACCAAGAAAGATGCCATGGACTTCTGAACTAGATAAACATTTGAAATGAAATCCTCATAATGTTCTCTAAATATTGTATCCAGTGCAGAATACTTAGTGTTAAGCAATCACTTCAAAACAATCCTATGCAATTTTGCTTTGTAAGTGCTTGAAAACTCAGCTTTAATAGCTGGCTGATTTTTGCAAATGGTTTGGTGATAACATAAAACAGGTTATGTATGCAGCTATTAGGGTAAAATCCAAGAAACAACATAGATCAGTGGTGAGATGATGGGTAAATTAGGCCTATCACGCACCTACAGACATATTCTTATTGGATTATACTTACTAAGAATAAACCTTGTTCTGTGCAACTGCTTTGGCAGATGCTATGATCCTGTGAGCCAAATCCTGCTGTCCTTAGTCTTACTTGAGCAAAACTCCTGTCAGATTCGATGGAGATTTTGCCTCAGTAAGAACGGCAGGATTTGACCCTCTCTTCAGTGGTGATGGGAGAGTTCTTACTTGCCAAAATCCTCATATAACTGACCACTAGGAGCAGTTACTTGAAAGTGAAATTATGATGCTTAGATAAACTGTAAAAAGAAAAGGATGACTGGGTATGCCACTGTACTTCCTAGCATCTTTAATTAGTAAGTTAAGACCCAGTATCACTAGTAATCTAATACACAGATATATTGAGCAACTTCTTTGAAAACGAAACAGTGCTACCAAGAGTACATGCAGGTGAATTGATTTAATCCTTTTCCTCTGAATTTTGAGGGCACTGCTGTGCATCCATTAACATATCTATTTAAAAAAATCTAGGCTGTGTGCAGCTTCTGTGACTCCAAGGGGAAGTTAAGTGTCTCCTCTACAAATGAGTAATTATCTCAGCAAATTTGTGTGCAGATTTACTGTTTCTGCATACAATTTTGTTAACTGAGATAATTTAGTTAGACAATACAAATGTACATTGTGAGTCACGGGGTTTTTTTGAATGTTCGTTGTCTATGGATTCAAATCATTCCCACAAGTTTTCTTAGTAAGAATTGCATAAATTTTCTACTCTAAAAGTACATACCTTTTTCTGAATATTCTACAATGGCAAAATAACCAATTGCTTTGAAAAGGCAGTGTTGTTTATCTACCACCTAATATAACAACCTACAAGAACCTCTAAGGGCATTTTATTCTTTTCCCCCCTTTAATGGGCACTTTTACTTTTTAAACCATATTGATTCACAGTACATTTTTAGGACTGTACTTGTAGTAAAGGTTTATTTTTTCTTCTTGTTGGAGGGTAGTTTTGGAGCTGAATATTGTTTTTACCTATGGAAAAGTCTGGAGATGACTTTTTGACTTGGAGCACATCCTTTATATACAGAATTAAGAAACATAAGATACTGACTTCTTTCATGTGTAAAGTGGTATAATTTTATTGATTAGTATGAACTTAAAATAAGCTGAAATTATTCTTGTTGTATCTCAAGTATTTCTTTATGTACAGGCTAGGATTTCAGTTCCATGAAGCATGTCAGAGGTCGTGCTGCAGTAAATCTATTCAAATGTAAACCTGTTCAATTCAATTACCAGTTTATAATAAAATTTGCTGCTGCAGCCTCCACGTTTGTCACAGCAGTCTCTACATGCTGATGGCACAGCATGCCTGGAAATTGACAGCCTAAATCTATTTACAAAAAAAATTTAGTTGCAGACCTGAAATAAAATCAAGTTTAAGCAGCTTTGAGAGGAGCATCACATTCCTTACAAGAGCAGCACATCTGCCATGGTGCATCTTCTCCAGAAATCTTACCTTGTTTGTGGGGAGTTTTCTTGTAGAAATTTATCCTTAACAAACAGTTTTTAAGTGTAATCTAAAGTGAAACAATTATCAGACATTGTGCTTCCCTTCACATTTGAAAGGACTTTACTACATTGTCATTTTGTGAATTGTCATATAAATTTCATGATAGAAATCACAGTGCCTGGAAAAAGATTCTGAGTTTTAGCTTGGCTTCTAGGGCAAGGTCTGAAAACCACTTCTAGCAAATGTATAGAGTGTCTTCCCATATGACATCTGCATGTTGAATCATTTATGTGACAAGATAATGGTGTTTTCCATCAAGCATCCAGTGTTTCTGTGGGAGACCCGGTGCTAGGGTTGTGGGGCTGTGTTTTGGGGTCAAATCCTGGGAGGGAATTAGATTTCTGGTCACATGTTTTACAAAGTGGAGTAGGGATTTTCTGTACATATTCTCATGAATGTTGGTGGAGCTTAACCAGCAGCACCTAGATCAAGATTCGTAGTAATTTGCAAGATTTTTTGTAGGCCAGAGGCTAGAGAAGGAACACTTACAGCAGTGCTGGACGGGGCTGGAGTGGGATTGAGGTCCTGGCTACGTGTCCTGTTGTGTATCATAAGTTTGTACACACTGATCTGGAGGAACATATGTATCATTTTGGTTTAATCCATGGACTGTTACTTGAAAACATGTCTGGGTCTATGGATGGCTTTTGGGTATGTTGTACTTCACACTGCAGCATTCAGCAGAGGCTGGTGAGCTTTTAGGCACAGGACAAATACGAGGTTGTTATGTTTTAATTTACTTTTCTAGGTAAGGGTTATTAGCAGCAAAGCAGACTATATTGCACTCAAATAAGAAAATTTACACTTCTCTATATTTAACTTTGTGTGTCAGTGTTACAGAAAAAACAGATTTTCAGGTATCACAATTGAGTCTTCTGCCAAAATGGAGTTTCTTTGGCTCCAAATTACATTTGGGTGGATTGTCTCAGATTCATGAGAACAAATGAAACAACATTAAAGATTCTTGTATAGTCTAGGGAGAAACTTTTCATAGGTATCCCTTGAGATTTCTTGAAATAATATTGCAATTGCTAAAAGGGTGAAGGGAGACATGTACAACAATTGGCCCTTTTGAAAAAGGAACATTTTTAAGACTCTCAGTAGTTTTCAGTTCTGTTGGTTTATAATATCTCTTTTAAGTTTGGCCTTTCAAACTCTTTGGAAGCCAGTGATTAGTTTGCTTCAGGTGGTAGAATTAAATCTGTGTTCATGTGCAAGATTGGATATTTTAGCTATTTCCCTTTTTATACAGTTAGTTGGACTGAGAAAAAGGGTTTGTTCTGTTTTGTTTTTTTTTCTAAGAAGAAAAATTGGATGTAAAACTATATATGATGGTTTGGGGAATCTTAAGTAGATATTTGACTTTTTTTTTCTATTGCTATGTGATCTGAGGAGAATTCAACATTTAATCTTTAATTAGTACTATATGCCTATTAATAATATTTGTGGGACTATTTACTAGCATGTGTTTGTGGTAGAAGATAGTATTCCAAGTTTATTATAGGACAGATCTTGCTCCGAAGAGCTTTCCATGTGAAATAATTCTAATGGAGTAATTATTCCAAAATAAGATTACGTTTTGTTTCAGATGCAGCATTTGTATAACTATTTTTGCAAGAGGTTATTCCATATATTTTAGTTTTCTCCATAGAGACAAAAACAATTACTGACAGTTTTAAAAATGCTTGAACATTTTAGCTGGTCATGTAATGAATCAGAAGATTATTATATGAGTTACACTGCTTCTTAATGTGGTAAAATTGGGGGTATCTAAAATATTTTTGCTTCACACTTCAAGAAATTTCATTAATTCAAGTATAAGAATACATTTTTAAAAAGAGGTATATTTTTAAGCATAAATTACTGAGTTTATTATGGAAAGATTACCGTATGAACATCTTTGGCTTGTGTTAAGCAGCAGATCGGATTAAATTATCATATTGATCCTTTCTGGCTTTGACAGAATGTAAAATGAATGTAAATGAATCCAATACAGGAAGGAGAACAGGCAGCTTGAGTTTAGTCTTACGTAAAGAGATGCGTGATATGCAGAGGAGCAGATTAATGGATTCTCTCTCAAAATAATAAATAAAACTAAGCAATCTTCTTTATGACTAAAATTGTGTTATCACCTATGTTTTGAGGGTAGTGAAAAAGCCTGCTTAATAGGATTCCTTCTAAGAACATCTCTTACGAAAAGACCTGTGCATCAGACATTGCCAAGGTAAATTTCTCTTACAAGTCTAATACCATTAGTCTGCCAAGACGAAAGCAGAAATTATTGTGGATGAAGTTTTCGTTTCTTCTGCCTTCAGAAATCAGAACAAAGGAAAGGAGAAAGAATTAATGGTATTCAAAGAAAGTATTTCTGTACAGGATGACAGTTAATAGAGTGGCAGTGACCTCAGTGATATTTCTTATGATCTCTATCGTAATATTACACTTAAGGAACTCCTTCATTAATGCAGGATATTATACAAACCTCCTGTGTTACAACATCAAGAGATAAAATAGTGTGTCTTCTGTTGATGTCTCAGCTCTCTTCTATATTTCAATGTGTAATGAATGAGTTTAGTTTCTAGTGCAGATATTTTTTTCAAACAGTTTCTTTTCCTCTTCTGTTCCCCCTTTCTTCCCTTCCTTCCACATTCACCCATTCCCCCCTTTTCTTCCTCCCATTTCTCCCTTTCCTTCAATTCTATTTCTTCCTTTCCCCTTCTTTTTTCCCCTTTCCCTTTGCACTGCCTTTCTTTCATTCAACATGTGCTTGGATTAATATATACTGGGACCTGTTAAATCTCCTTGGAAACAATAGAAGCTAATCTCTAAGTGTTGTTGATGTTCATAAGTAGGCTTCTTTGCTCCTAACCAAAATGTGACCTGATAGCCCAGTTCTCACATTAGAACTGACAGCCCAATTTGTCTGCCCTAAAACGCAGCTCATGACTATCTACTCTCTGTACCTGATGAAGAAGGACGAACTATTCAACTTCAGGTTAGTGTTTATAGTCAGCTCAAGCAACAAGCATTTCTATTCCTCCGCTAGAAAAATACCCCAGAAAAAACAAATACTGGAAATGTGGATATTCTTCCCAAGTCACATGAAAGCATCTACAGCTCATACCCAGTGTCAGCCTCCTGAGAAGTTTTCGTGGTGCTTGTGTTGCAGTGTTGTGCCACTCTGGTTTGTGTTCTGTCTCTGAGTATTTTGGGGAACAAAACAGATCCCAGCAATTCACTGGACTTGGTCTTTAAGTAAAATTTCTCTCTTTTTTAGATAAAATTTTGTTTTACCATTGTCTCTTTATACAAATTCTCCCCTTCCATAAAAGCGGAGGTATGAAGTGGGTGTGGAGAAAGGAGTATTGTTTCTGAGTTTGAGAAGTATTTACATTTCTTGGCATTACACAGATCGGTAAATGAGGAGGGTTTTATGTTAGCATTTGCAAATCTGAGGTCAGAGCTGTTTGCTGGCTCACTCACCAGCAACTTCCTTGAGATTAGCTGTTAGGTTGGGTCTGCTCACACAATTTTCGCTGCTGAGAATCCAGTGACAGCAGTTGTTTGCAGGGTCAGACAAGCAAAGAATACTTTCACCCTAAAGTTACTTTGTACTTTTTCTACTGAAAATGAGTTTAAAAGATTTTGAAGAAGATGAAATTTTACTGTAATTTTCTTAGTGCACATACATTGCATATTACTTGCTCAGAATTGGAAGGAGTAGGTTCTGCAGTTTCATGAATCTACCATTAAAAATTAATTACTTTGTACTAATATTTTCTCATCATAATCTGAGGTGGTTAACTGCACATCCTCATTTGTCTTATTTCTTCCTTTGATCCTAAATCAAGGAAGCAATATTTTCCTAATTTTCTAGAAAATATTCCATTTTTTGCATAAGAGATGCATTGGACTTAGCCCCATTAACATTTACTTAGACACTGGAAGTACAGTGACAGTGATATAAGTGATAAGGATAGGTAGAAACAAGTCTGAAGGATGCAGGACTTTTCCCATCATCTCACAGACAAGTGGCTGCCTTTCATTCTTGGTCTCTGTCACCCATAAATTCTTACATCAATGTAGCACTGCCATTTATTGCAGAGTACTTGAATTCTTATCCGTGGGTCCTGCCCTGTATTAAATAGGGCTCATTTTGTAAAGAGTAACAGTAATATAATTTGTATTCTTCACTTTATTCTGTTTGTGCTGTGCAGATACTTGCACATCCCCTGCTTGAGTAGAATAGGTGTAGCATCAATAGGTGGAGGTGCATTTAAGGGTATTGCATATCCTTATCTCTAAAGTGCCACTCTGGAGCCAACCTTTCTTTATTTTAGTCAGCCTTTGTCTGGGCAGCGCTCACATCTCCTCACTGAGACTTTGCTGTGTTAATCTTTGCCGAAACAACAGAATGTATGGTAGGATTATTTGGAGTGAAGGGCTGAAATGGTGCAGGTGCTGGTAATTAGAACCCATGTGGCAGACTTCTGCTGCTTGAGAGGGGCTGGGACTGAAAAGCTTGGAGGCTGAGGAGCTCTCTTGGCCTCTTCATTCAGTCAAGGCAATGAATGTGCTGAGAATCAAGAACATTTCCACCTGCAGTTGTTACTTCTGACCTCTTACAGTGCTATCCCTCAAATATTTTGCACTTCTAAATCTCTGCTGTCCTGCAAAAAAAATGTTAGAATCAACGTGGGTTTTGAGACATTAATGTAACTAAGCCACAGTCTTCTCTCTGACCATCATTGCCCTTTTGTAAGCTGAAGAGTTACTGCAAGTGGTGAGCCTTTGCCAGTTCTACTCACTGAGTCATTGGAATATGAAGTTGGAATATTATTTCATTTGGTGTTTGTAATGTGGCTTTTGTGGTTGAAGGTCAGCAGCCTCAATTCTGAAATAAATGTGATCATCTGCAGTGAATTGTCCTTTTGTCAGATTTTGCCATGCTTACTAGCTGTTCTAGTAATAGATCTCATCTAACCAGCTTTTTTCTTTTTTTTTTTTTTCATTCTTTTTCTTTTTTTTTTTCTCAGAAGAGGGAAATTATGAGGGGAGTCTGTTGTGCTCACAGTGGATGCTTAATATAGCTATTAATCTTTATAAATGAAAAACATAGCTTTATTTTAAGCCTCAATGGGCTTTTATTAGATAAATGATTCTGGAGGAAGTCAAACACAGCTATGTTAAATATATACACTTACTGAATAATATCAATATTTTCATTTTTTGCTCTTTATCGTTCCAACAAAGTTAATACGTGTATCTATTTATCTTTTAAGCATCTAGCTTAGGTCTCACAATCATCAGGTATAAGATGAGAAGTCAATTTGATTTACAGTTTTAGTGCAGCAGATCCAAAATCAACATTCCATACAACTTGCTTGTGTGGGGTCTTAGTGCAGTCCATGTAAAAATAGTTAATTAGTAAAATAGTTAATTTCGAAAAATTCAAATACTTTCTAAAGGAAAGTCTGCATGATGCTGTCCTTTAATCAGCTTAACTCCAGTCTGTGCCCTTAGTGACAGAATTGTTGGTGTGCTGTAAATGTTTATCAGCAGAACTGCTTGACTAGCAAGAGAGAATGTTGGTAACTTACTGCATGCTGAGCACATACAGATCCTAGAAAAAACAAGTAGTACAAGCTCATTGTCCTCATCTTTTGTTTTCCTTTCTCTCTTCAGCCAAGCATTAGTCCACACAGTGCTGTTCTTGTCATTTTTAGTCAGCAATGTAAAAATAACTTCACCAGTGTCCTGTCTCTTTCTAATACCCCTTTCAGTCCTGTGGGTGGTTGACTGAAGATGAGCCAGGTTTTTTGTTCTGATCTGAAGCAATCAACATATCAGTCTTATATAATTTGTTTAACACTTGTACAGCCACATGTTGCTTTTCATGACAGTCTGCCAGATAGTGTTTACAATGGTCTCCAGTGTCTGCAGTTCCTATGCTCTCTCTCATTTTCATATTTTTCTGTAGTTCAGTCCAAGCTTTAGAAATGGGCACCTGAGATTTCATTGCATGGTCAATCTCAGTGGCTAATGTTTAGCAAGAATATCTTTTTTTAAGTGGCCAGAACTACTGCATTTCTGGATAGAAAGTGGTAGCACTTATGGTAAAATGACTTAAGAGATGTCATAAATGCATTTTGGGTCCAGACTGAGGGTATCTGCCTGTTACTATTGAAGTGTTAAAAGAGGTCTTCCTCTAAACTGATTTTTCAGGTCACAAGCCACTTCCTGGTTTCCCTGTCAAAGTTTTAATGAAAGCTCTTAAGTTTCCAGTTTGAAGACAAAATAGACTGCTAAATATCAAAATAAAGGAAAATTAATGTTTCCCTTAAAAAGTAGCAATCTGTTTTATAATACCAGTTTAAATGTAAAGTTTCTGTTGAATTATAACTCAGGTGAAGAGTTGGGCAAGTCTGTTGTTCACAGCCGTAGTCTTTGCTGGTCTTCCTTCTGCTGGAGTGTGCCACATGGCCATTAGCTTGATCCTGCATGAGATGCAGAGGGATGCAGTAACTGGAGAACAAAGCCACAGAGTAGCTAAGGTGACATAAGTTCCTTCTCTTTTCTCTGTTTATTTTCTCTCATTTTCATGACTTTCTATTCATTTTACTCTTCCAAAGAGGCTTATATCAGAAGAACGCTGATGAGAAAATAGTTGCTGCGAGCACATATCCTCCAGGCAGCTTTTTCCTGGCCAGATGTGAGAGAGAATCATTAATTTCTTGAGGTTCTTGTTAGCTGACTCACTGTTTTGTGAGGACTAGTCAGGCTGAATGACTGTATTTCCTTCTGGGCATCCTGATATTGCTGGAGATACCTCTCCTGGCAAGGTGCTTCAGTTCATCTCCAGTTAAAATACTTGTTATGGAAGTATTTGTAAACACAGCTGATTTATGAAGTTAGGAAAAACATTTGAATGCAGTGTTAAGGCTTCCAGCATTGGTGTTCCTCTCTAGGGAGGTGTGTGCAATGAAAAAACATTTTGAATGTTAGCAATCCATGCCATTTTGTTCCCATTTGTTTTCTCTAATTTCCTTTTTTAGTGCTGGTTAGCTGAAATAAGCCCTCTTCCCCTCCTCTTCACTGTTCCCTCCCCCTTTATGGAATAGCCCATGACACGTGCCTGTAAAGTGGCTTCTTGGGAATTTGCAAGTCTTTGAATGTGTTATCTGATTAAAGGGATGTATGTGTCTTTAATTCTCGTCTGCAGTTTCACCTCTGACCCCATCTGTTAAAGTGGAAAGGAGCTGAGAGTCAGCAAAGTCCCAGATTCAACCCAGATAACCTGCAGTGTGCACATTTGTATGCTTTAACTCCTTGGTTGCCCCTGAAAATTACATACTTAATTAAGTGGTAGGTTTCATTGGAAAATCTGGAGGGTCTGATATGAGACAGGTGAATTCTTTATTTTGTTGATATGTTTAAGGTAGGATAATTTAGTCCTGGCTTCTCCTTTTCAGTTAAAGAATAAAAGAGCATATGGGTGTTCTTTTACATATACGTAAGAGCATAAAGGTGTATAAGATCTTGTTTGCATGTGTGTATTTTAATTTATTTATTGTTTTAGGAGTCCAGTTTCTTGTTTATGGAAGTGAAAAATCCAAGCTCCATTTCTGCTTCCTTTTTGAAAAGGAAGCTGAATTACATGGTTGGAAATGATGTTGCAGTTTTGGGTGGGATTTTTAAATACCCCCGAATAAGGCAGTAGAAATAATGTCATTGAAAGACTGAAGTAGATGACATGAGGGTCATTTATATTATATTTTGCTAATATTCTGCTTTTTTGCAGAACAATGTAATTGTGGCATTTTCTGTGCTTTACAGAGAGATATCATGAGTGGTGAGAATATGCCACTATGTTTGGACCTGTGGGTGTTTTGATTTTTTCCTCTGGTCATTTTCTTTTCTAGCTTTCAAACACTCTTAAAATGGAAAGGATTTTCAATATCTCAGATCCATTCCTGTTCTCTGAAAGCTAGAGCCAAATTCTTCCCCCACTTACATCTGTTCAACTCTGGTGGTTTCACTTACGCTATGTGGCTGTAACAATGCAGAATTTGTCCTAATCTGCCCTTTCTTTTTTGATGGAGAATATGAGTGTATGTGAACACAGTAAGTTGAACTGCAATCAGAAAAATGTATGTATTTTGTGTGCGTGTATACACACATAGATAAACAGGACACAGATAGGTTTGATAGTATATCTACTGTACATAATATTGTAAATGGTATCTTGCTGTGCTGGAATCTAGGCAATATGAGTTCAGTACTAAAGTGTTCAAGTTGCACCTGAGCTAGCTGGAGCCTGCCAGCCTCTGCAAGCCCACTGAGAGCATCTGTCTCGCCACCACCTTGCTCACGCTGTGTCCTCTGCAGGCTCTCCGATTCTTCCGACTATGAGCATAAATCATCCACCTGTCAGGAGCTCGAGCTGCCTGGATTATGCAATGCCTGCCTTCATTTGGAGATGGTGTGAGCAGAAGATTGCGGCAAATGGTTTGCATTCATTTTAATGCCGCTCCCGCATCTCTTCAGCTTTAATGAGGGTTCAGGGTGGTGACGACTCCCTGAGACAATGAAAGTCCTAGAGACCCAAGCTTTCTTTGTACATTTGTATGGCCTAGTATAGATTTTTTTTTTTTTTTTTTGTTTTTTTTCTTCTCCCTCCCCCCCACCCTCCCAAAGAAATGAATGGCTTGAAAATTGAGGCAGAGAACTGGTACTGCACAAAGCCAGCTGTCCATAGCTCTGCTTTTTGGCCTTGTAATACTTCCCTCCAGCTGAGCAATGAAGAATTTAAAAATCAGTCATGTTTAATGTTGATTGTCCATTTGTGCTGTCTAAAGCTGCATAGTGCCTAGTTGCCTTCAGTTAAAGAAAAATTGTAATAATCCTCCCTTTGCATTTTATTCAGTTACAGGTGTATTGAATTACACAATTAAGGGTAGCATTCCATGTTGTATATTCCAAATTTAAAATATAGAACTTCTATATTAAGGTCTCCTTCCCTTATGAACAACAAAAAAAAAAAGAAAAATTCGACTTTCAGTAAAACTGTCTTATTTCAGCTTGGTAGACCTGAATTAATCAAATTCCTTATTCACTCATAATTTTCATCATGAATTATAGACAGAATAAATATTAGTATTTATTCATCTGTGTAAGCAGACGGAAAAAAAGCAGAGGTTGGGAGACAAAAACAGAGAAGTCCTTTCAAAGACAAATGTTGAAGGTGGTGAAGGGGTAAAGATAATTTGTGCCTTCACACCTGTAGTATCTGTCTGCCTCAAACCTCATACCACCAGATTCTTGAAGGTACAACCCTTGGACTGTAGCCTTATGTGATTATCCACCTTATGTTCTTAGTAGCCTGAAAAACATGTGGTAGTAGTAATAGGAAAATACTTAATTTTGATACTCTTTAGTAGTTAGCAGGGGAAGTCCATGTTTAGTATCCTTATGCTACAAGTTTGTTGTTTTTCACCCATATTTAAGGAAACAAACTTGTTTAAAACTTTTGAAACACCTTGGACTTGTGCAACATGATTTTTTTTCAGCGAATGTGTCATGATCTTGTCAACAATTTTTTCAGAGAGTATTTTTTTTACGTTTTTGAGAACACCTGTGATGCGTAGACCCCCATTTTACAATATTAAACCTCAGAAAGTGAACAAGAGTTGCTTAGTAAAAGTCAGATGTGGTGTTAGAGGCACAACTAAAAGTGGAACTTCTGCTTTGAGGTTAGTGTGTCATTCAGCCTGGGACTTCAAAGTCCAGCTGTGTCCACCCCTTTCTCACCCAGTGACTGAAAGACAGAAAGGTTTATTGCTTGTTCATTTGGGGTTTTACATTTCTCTTTTTAACACTTTCCTTTACATGTGAGCTCCTCAATCAGCTGTTGGAGAAAAGAATCCTAAAAGGCGAAGTGAAATTAAGGGCAGTTTTTGTCAGAAGGGAAAATAAAGTGCTATATTTCAATGTACCTGCATATTTCCCCTTGATATTAATAGAAGATGCTTAGACACATGGAGAGGAATTTGTGTTGCCAAAACATTAAAATTTTTCTCTCGGTGAAAATTTCCCCAGCTGACAAGTAGCACGAGTGGCAGCTGAACGTGGAATACACAGTGTGTGGAGCACACACTTCTGAACTGCAGCAGTGCTTTTGGAAGCTCTGCCTGGGTCTACGTTCTGCCTCCTTGGTCTGAAAGCCAGGGAATTTCATGCAACCTGGTCATACTTAACTAGGACCACACAGAGCAAGGTTTTTTAATAGGCTGTTTGGGGAAGAGTGGAGACCCTAGCGTGTGTAGACTTTGAGATCTTTACTGGGAGCCTTATTTGCTTTTAGTTGCAATCTACCCTTCCATGCCATTCCCTCCCCCTCCAGCTTTAATTTGATGGAAAGGCAGCAGTACTGCAGTTTTATGCAAAGCCTCCAGTGAACTCAAAAAAGATTATTATTTCTCACTTTGTCTTTACAGATAACTTTAAAATTTTATGCGTCAGAATGCAGGATTATCCGAAGACACAAATGCAACACAACACTGACAAAATCAGATGAAAAATCTCACTCTTTTAGCTATGAAGAAATTAGATTTATCATCAGAAAAGCATTCTCTTTTCATTTTCTGAAAGGTGCTTTTTGACAGACCCTTTGCAGTGGACGTCATGCTCACAAAACATGCTGTCACAGGGCTATTTGAATATGGTGACAGGCTCATTATCATGTTGAAGACAACTGACAACACTGCAGACTAGAAATGGACAGGCTTGCCAATCAGCTGTTGAAAGGATTGCAGTTGAAATAGAGGTTTTTTTTGTTCTGAGAACAGTAGTACAAATTGACTACATTAATTCTTTTTATTATGGTTGCATACACTGTAGTTAAGGGTCCGTCACTGTTTCCATTATAAATCCCTGTTTTCAAGGGTTTATTAGTAGACCATAAAAATGGCTCCTGTTGAAATTTTGCATTAAAAAATATATATTACCCTAACAGAACAAAATTTCTGTGGTAACTGTGTGGAGGAGGGAGGGCAGAGAAAGAGGGATTGACTGATTTTTAGCTGAAAATTGCATAAAGCTGAATGCATTATTACTTTTATCAATTCGTAGATATCCAAGAGTTTTATAGACAGGTTTGTACCTTGGGAGTTTACAATTTCAGGATGCAGTGCTGACAGCACTTACTGTGGGATAGGTTTTTCCTGTTAGTTTCACTGGAATCAGTAAAGCACAAAACCTTATCTGCAGTACTAGATATTTGCAGATTTAGGTTGAGTAGTCAAACAATCTTGAAAAGTAGTTTTGCCTTTTCTTGGACCTCAAAAATAGTCAGGTTGGGGTTTTTTGTTTTGTTTTAATATTAATCTGGGATGTTAAATGATTACCTGAGTTTCACGGTGTTTAGCATATATAATGACATTCCAAGTAAAACTGATTCCACCAAAATACTCCAGTTGTGTGAAGTGAAAAGATTGGTGGAATTTATCTGCTTTAATCCAAAGTGGCAGTCCTGGGATATCTTTTTTTAATAGTGGAATTTCCCAGGTGTTGGAGTTCATGCTGCTGTCGTTTCTAGAGTGCCCTTAAAATTTCTGTAGCCATCTACAGCATCATCCTTCTGTGCAAATGCAGGAGTGTCTGTTTTGACAGGTCTGAACAGCTCACAAGGCATCTTCTGTTTAGCTCTGGAAGCAAGGATGTTCCTCTGAGTCCCCCGAGAGCCTGATCTGGCAGGCATTCTCAGAGCACCCTGTCACACCTCAGCACACGGACACCACACGCAGTGTCTGCAGTCACTTTCTCCTGTGCCATCCTGGTGATCTTGCTCTGGTGCCTCAACAGCTGCTGGCTTGTGGAAAGGAAGAGGTGATGTTTCGGCAGCCAGGATGATTACTTTAGTTTTTCCACACCCTGACTATAACAGTTAGAGAGAGCTTTTTCCCAGGACCTGGAATACCTTTTCATTCCTTACACAGAGGAGAGTGTCTAATCTGTGCAAGGGCTCTAAACCAGAAGGAACTGAGGTTACATTTTTTAAGAGAAGAAATCCAAATTTGCTGGAGAAAAGGCATGCTGACCTACCTTCCTGCAGAAATGGGATGGGAGGCAAAGAGTCCTGAAAGGAACAAGGCATTTCCAGGAAGCCTGGTGGAAGCAAAGGTCTGAAAGTTAGTAATAAATTGTACACATAAACTATGTGTAGGTGGCAGCAGTATGTGTGTGTTGGCTCACATTTATATTTTGCCCTGAGAGCCAGCCTTCCTCTGTGCTTTGTACAGGAAGCCTGGATCTCTCTTCAGGTTTCAGCTCCGTTTGGTGGGTCAGATGGAAGAAGGTAGGCACTGTGGTACATAAGAGGTACATATCTTTTTGTGGGAGTCGGTTAAGTATCAAATAAGATATTGAAATAGAGAAATTCCACACGTAGACCCCTCAGATATTGAATAAATTTATCAACCAAAATGAATCTTAAATATATTCACTAAGTATTTGATGTGAGGCTGATCCAGAAAGAACACAGAGCTTTGCTTAGTGTATTTTGCTGGAAGCTTACAAGGAAAAATAATTTTGCTTTGTAGTTCCATGGCTTCAAACATTTGCAGCCTTAATTGATGCTCATTTGATTACTTGATTCAAAGCACAATCAATTACCTTAATGCATATCACTGTTCTCACAACTACGGTGATTGCAAAACTGTGAATGTAAAAATGGAAGTCACTTCTGAAAATTAAGTCTGCAAGTCTATTTGCAAAGTCAGAGCTCTGACTCTCATGAATTACAGCAGCACAGAGCAAAGGAGTATATTGTCATATTGCCTGAGCTATTATAATGTATCAGGTCAATTGTGTGCCTACTTAAAATCTTTAAAATATTTATGCTTCTCTGTTGAACTCTGTCATATGTTTGTAGAAGGAAACTTTGTGAAGATCTTGATGCCTAGAGAGGCTACGTGGTACAGAGGCTAGACAGTGCTAAAGGAGTAAAGTAGGTGTTTATTAAAAGGCCTTTGAAAGATACACCTTGGGTAGTACAAGAGCCCAGCCGTGGCTCTGTTCAAGAGGGACAACCGGTCATGAGTTTTCACACTTTTATAAGTTTTGGTCCATTTATATATTGGGGTTAATTGTCCAATTACAGTTTCAGGTTATGAAGTCCCTTCCCAGATTGCTCTCCTCATTTTGCTGTTGTGTATACTTTTTGGGCTTGAAGCTGCAACAGTGTCCCTGGTTCTTGGGCTGGAAAAGGACTGTTTTGTCTAACTACCCGGTGAAGAGAACTTGCTAACGCTTTATATGAAGTTCAGAGCTATATACTAATGCAGTACAGAATCTGAGAATATGAAAGCTAAAATTTAAGGCATCAATATAATAACTAATGCTGGATGTTGAACCTAAAAAAGTAGTGTTTAGCTTCAAATTGCCAAAGAAGAATTTTGTCTTTGCATGAAATCATGGCTCTGTGGAAGTCAGTGACAAAGTTGCTGTTGATCTGGGGGCAGATGGGTGTTAATGGAGTGAGTAATTCCAGTGATTAAATCAGATGATTGGAATCAAGACTTAATTTCTATTCTAGAACAAGATGCTTCTACTTAGTGTGCCTCCAGCAAAAATACAATAGATACAATAATATGGAGCTCCACCTGCATGTTGTGAGGCTCATTGAATTAATATTTATGGAACGCTTCAAGATTCTTTGATAGAAAGTGCTATATGGCCGCACAGTATTACAATAAAGTCCTGAAAAGCAAATCAGTCTGGAGTTATTCTTATCTCATCCAGTTATAACTGACTAGTGGAGCTATCTGTCTTGTTAGAGAGAAGGAAGAAAACTAGAAACAATAAGTATTAAAAAGAAACCCCAATTATCTGGAAAACCTTGGGCTTAATATTTCAATTAACTTGTGGGTTTTGTGGTTATAGACCCTTTTTTAATGCTTTGCCAGCTAGATTCCTAGTTGGAACCCAGCACAGCATAGTAACTTTTTGTGGTTTGGGAGAGTAAATTAGTATTTCCTTCTTCTGCTATAAATTGCTTCAGAGAACATTCATCCTACACCTCCCCTACCAGACATATAAATAGCATTATCTTTGAATCATTGGTTCCAGTGATTCTATGTATGAACAAACACTGTTGATTCATTGATGCGGGGGTTTTTGTTGGCTAAGTATTTTTATATTTGCTTTTGAAAAGAAAACAAATATTCTTATCATTAAAATCTGCATTGATTTGAAATGAACTACACCTAAGGGTGGACTAATTACCTAATTTTTCTTCTCATCAATCATACTCTCATTACCATAAACATCCCTCTGAAAAGTTAGCAGAAGACCTTCTCAGCAGTCTTTAAAGAGAGTATTACAAACAGCACTGCGCTGAAAAAAGCCTAAGACAATTGTAAGTGTACTGAAGGGACATTGGTTGAATAAAACTATTCCTATTATGCAAACAAGGCAGCTTATCAAGTGCGTAACTTCATTTTGCCTATCACCAAGTGCAGGAAGAAAACTCTGAAATCTAGGTTGTGAAGCCTGGAGGATATTGATGTTTTAGCAAAACAACACAGGCATGGAATACTCTTTTTCCCCAGGACTGACCTAGTAAATTGTGTAAGCACCAGGAGAAATTTTGCCACCTGTCCCTTATAATCAAGGCCTGTCCCTGACTTAGTCTCATTTCAGTGATATAATTAAATGACACCATTTTCCCATTTATATTTCTAGAACACGCTGCCAGAATCCTATAGTCTTATCCAGGTACCCAGGAATGTGACTTAATTTCTTTCATCTAAAGCCAAAAAAATAATCATTTGAACATGGTCCCTTGTCCTAATAGCTAACCCAGCATGGTATATTAGAATACTATCGTTGCAGCACTCATTGCAAAAATCAATAATCCACTAGATGGAGCAGAATAGAAGTGTAAAAACTGAGTTAAGTCTGGTATTTTAAGAAACAGAATTGAGTATCAAAGTGCCAGAACTTGGACAAAACAACAGAAAAACACAACAGTAGTATTTTTGCAGTTTGTAGTTTTCTAGTGAATCAACCAGCTCTACAGTCAATCATGGCTAAATGTTGCAGTTCTCCTTTGTGGGTCTCTGTTATTCTCTAAGGAATAAAATGAGGATTAATCTCAGCTCTCGAACAGATGATGATGAGAAAATTTTGGGGAACAAAGATGTTTCTAGGAAAGAGAAATTATTTTTTTTCTTTTCCTAAAGCAGAAGCAGTTTTTTCATTGGAGAAACAATAACAAGACATTTTCCAGAAGTTGTTACTCATTATTTTCTGGATAAACTGAGTTACTAGGATATTTTGCGTGTGGATTTTGGGTGTTATATCACAACCTGTTTTATTTAAATAATCCTTGCATTAATACCCCCTTCAAAGATGTGCAGGAACATGATACCAATCATATTAGCAAGTAGATTGATGAAGATGGCAGGCAAGTTCATCCAGTTTCTATTTGCAGGTGTATATTAGGCATGACTTATAGCTTGCTTATTCTGTCCTGGGCGTCCTGTGAAAAGGGGTGGCCAATTATGCCAGTGTGAAATGGTTGTTAGATGAAAATACATATGGGTAAGATGGGTCTTAGTGCTGAAGTTATATATTTTGCAAACGAAGGGAAAGGTGCAGTCAGTATTTCAGGGAAATAGCTATCAAATTTGGCTTGTGAAATCTGTAAATGGGCTTTGTTGTGGCCTAAGCAAGGCTTTGAACCCAGGTCTCTGGAGATGAAAACCCCAGGCATTAACCATTCGCTGTATCTCACCCTCAGCTTTGTGTTTAATAAAATGCTTTAGATAGATGCAGGTGAGCTTTATTTGCTTAATATGATTGCTTTGCCTTCTTCAAATGAAGATTTCTAGAACTTTGATGAAGTAATTTAAAAGTTGTCCATTTCCATATTCCTGAATATTTCTGTGTATCTGAAGTTGCACTCTTCAACTTTCAACAGAAAGGCTTCCCATAGAATAAATGTGGAGATGATACTTCATTTTTTTCTGATTTTATTTTGTCTAAATAGGAAGTTGTAACAATTGAAACCTTCCCATTCTCATCTCTAACTGCCCCCCATTGTTTTGGTGTATTATGGCAGTGCAATCTGAAGTTTTTTTTCTTTCGCTAGAAAGGACTCATCTGAAATTCTAATTCAAATGATGTAAAGTATTCATGTTGCTTCCCATCCTGTACTACTGTACAACATCACTATGAGCTATCTGCTGGATTTCTCCCCATGCTTATTATTTTTTTTCAATATATTCTTGATTTGTAAATTTCTTTGGGATTTTCTGTTGCTTCAAAAACAACAGGTGCTAACATTTGTAGTTATGCATACATTTTGGGAAAATAATAGCCTGAACTTCTTGCATTACAGGATATCTTTCTTTCTCCTGTTCTTTTCCTTTTCCTTTTACAACACAAGTTAGTATTTTGTCCATCAACAGATTATTTTCTTTACTTCTGCCAAGTGTTCACATGCATTTAGTCAATGTAGAATTGTATAGAATTAATACCCATTTTCTCTGAAATACCAGTTTTAGTCACAATGGCTGGTAAGCATCAGTTTCTCTTACAACTGTAAGGCTGTTCTGCTTCACTTTGTTTGAACCAATGCATCATCATGAGCCTGTGGATTTCAGGCCACAAAGGTCTGTTGAATACAGTCTAAAGTTAATGTTTCTGTCTTTCTTGTTCTCAGTGTTGGCCAGACACTGGGATCCTTCTGAGGGCAGGATCTCCAAATGAGCCAAGAGCTGTGCAGGAGAATTGGCTTTTTTAAAGAAGTGTGTCATCTTGGTGGACACTGGTTGGCACACAGTCTATAAGTAATCTATCTCGATTCAACTACCATTTTTCCTTATTCTTCCTTTTACAAATATTAGTGCATGAGCCTGAACCCTTCTGTTTTAAGTATTCCTCCCCTTTTTGCTTTTCCCAAGGACATCCGTGCCAAAACACTGTTCTTCAGAATGTCCATGATCTGCTCTCACGTTACTTAAGTACAGAAAGTGTCCATGCTCAGCGTAGCTGAAGAAAAGTAACTGTAATCTTGGTTTTATGTTTTCTCTGTCCATCAGTTTTGAAGCACACAGAGGACTAAGACCCATGTGTGGAAAGTCCTGCTGGGTGTCAGTGGGGACACATTGAATATAATAATGAAGATCGTGGACTGTAGCAGGCTTGGACCCTAAATAAACCACTGGCTTTGTGAAGGGGGTAGAGTGTGGACAGGGTATAAAGTCCTCTCATCCCTCTTTTTCCTCTGTTGGGCACAAAGAAAAGATTTTGTCTGTATTGAGAGAAGAAAAAGAGGGAGTTCTTTGTCTAAACAACAGGGCAATAACCAGTTAGTCACTTCTATGCTATTAGTGTGAAATGTTTATTGCTGAACCATGGTGTCCTACACATTGTCTGGTGTGTGATAAAGTAGGTTGCAGATGGCTTTGTCACATCCAGGCTTGGGAAAGGGCAAGTGAATCTCAGTGAAAATAATTTGCATCTTCTCCTGAGTTTGCAGGACAAAGTTGCAAACTGAGTCATAACTGGTGATGTAGGTCAGGTTGAGCTCTTTGCAAGTGTGTGTTTGGTACAAGATGTGAAGGATGGAAACTTAAGCACATAGTTCTGCATTAGTAGTAGCAGCAAGGTATTCACTGCAGTACAGAAAAGACTCTGGCATCCTTTGTGTACAAGTGCTCACAAAACAACTTCTCTTGAAGTTAGGAAGGGGAAGTGGGCTCATTTTCCTTGCACAGAGCATCAGGAATGAACAAAAGCAGTGACAGCCAATTTAAAAAAAACAAAAAAGCTGTGTGTTAAGCAATTTTGATTTGTAGGAATAAATGCTGTGAACTTGTTTAGGATGTTTCTGTGCAACTAACTGAAGAAATATTTAATAAACATTTCTGTTCAGTTCTCAGGAGAGGTATATTTTTTTCAAGAATTCAAAATTGTGTGAAAGCACAGTCTTAGCCAGTAGTCTAAAAAGTCAGTAAGATCCAATAGGAGGAATATTAAAGAGATTAAAATAAAAAAAAAAAACAAAACTTGAAAAGATGATGAGACTGAAAGTTCTGATGGAATTATCCTAATGAAATGGAAGCGATCCTGTTTGGAAGGATTTTTATTTTTTTTTTTAAACTATGCCATCACACACTGAGTCCTATAGTGCTGTTCTGTGGGTTTTATGTGTGTGGTTGAATGAGGTTTATTAATTCTGCAGTGCTTGAAAGTTCAGGATTACCTTGTTAGAAGAGAGAAGTTAAGTTTTAAATTGGCAAAATTTAAAAAAAAATAGGTGTTAAATCGAAGCCAGCTTGCTCTCAAAGGGATAGTCTGTGGTAAAAGAGAAATGTTCAAAACAAGCATTTCTGGGTAAATATTTGTTTGCATATATTACTATCCATATATAATTATGTGAAAGCAATGAAAGAGAAATTAAAAACCAAATGTAGGTGGCAAACAAGCTACCCTGTGCAACATGATTGAGGGTCCTCTGCGTAGAAGACTGTTTTGCAGAAATAAATCTCTGAGTGTGTCTAAAAATGTTAAACTTCTTGTAAGCATGAAACTTTACCTATTCTATTGTCAATGTGTACTGATAAAATCCCAAGGCTTGATTTCAGTGATGTTTAATTTCAGTCTTACATTAAAAATAAACTCAGTTTTATTATATACTACAATGTTACATGATGGCCTAAATAACATGAAAACAGCAGTAGGTCATCTCTTTTTTTCAATTATTGTTCTAATACCCTGACTTTGCCCATCAAATGTTAATAGCTATTGTCTCATGTACAACAACTGTACACTTGAATTATTTTGTGATGCAGTACAATATGTACATTAATTTTGCACCATGTTTTAGCATTACAAATTTTATTATTAAAATCACAATAGTAAATGATCAGTGTCACTAATCAGCACTATTGATTTATTATGGAAATTTAGTTATAAATTAGGCCTGATCCATAATCCATTGAACGCTTGCTAAAATCTTAACAATTCTGTGACTACACCTGGTAAATGAAAGAAATTTTCCCACATTTTTCTTCAGATTAATTTAACTTGCTATTCAATTTTGTTCAAATTAGTGGTACTAAGTGCTGCTACAAAGTAGTGGCACTTTCACACAGGGCTGTCTTTGGATTTTTGTTTTTATTGAGTTTAATGTCTGGAAGTATCGGCTACCCCCAGTAATGTAAGAACTGGAAGTGAAATAGATGTTTCTCTGTTCATTCTGCAGCCATAAGGAATGAGCAGTAAGCTAACAGCTGACTTGCCAAAATAGTGACAAATACAGATGTTTCAGGAGGAGTAGAAAATACTAGTTAAAGAACTCAGCACTGAAATAGCATTGATGGTGTTTTAAAAAAGAACAAAACCATTATATTCTAATTGGACATTATCTCCATTAATTCAATTTCCCCCTTTCACTCATCCATATCATCCATAGTTTTTGATAGTAAGGCTTCACCATGCCCAGTAGAAGTCAAGGAGCTGACTTATCCTCTTCTGAAGTATTTCTGCAGTGATGCACAAGGTGCTGATGGTGCCACAGCTCATGGAATGCATCGTTAGGCTGCACAGAATGGGCAGCATTCCCTTGGGACCTAGATGGTTTGCCCAAGCAGTGCATTTGTAGACTGCTGCTAAAAACAATTTCACTCCCAGACCATTGGGCTTCTTACAGTCTAATTTTGGCTGTATATGAGGGTTACTTAAATGCAGAGATAACATTAATCTTTCAGTAGCAACAAGTGCTGGCTGTGGTTAAGACCAGGAGCTTAGCATTCCTGCAATCAAAATGTTGTTGCTGGACACGAGCAATACAGTATGTGATCATTTCTGAACATTAAATCTAACCTGGATTGGGTTCAGCTCTGCTACATGATACCATGTTGCCTCACATGGAACTGTTCTGCCCCTTTGGTCCTTGAAGATACAGGACAGCAATTAGCAAGTACCTCATTTAATTGGCAGGAGTTCATATAGTATCAGCACCCGTGCCCTCATGATGCTTGCGTAAATAAGTGTTTCTATTTCTGTAGACAGTAGGCATTTGGATTTTTTTTCTTAAACAATGTAACTGCCTGGGCTTAGTGTTACAAATCATGAAACATTTTGTTTATGCATTATAAATAGTGGTATCTATTTATAAATCAAAGGCACTGTGTTCTCGCTCTATTCCTAGGAGGCCTTTGGTTGTGTTAGCATTACCCACACACGTGCTTCCATTTTGTTGCCCAGGAAGCTAAATAGAAATATATGACTCTTAGCTGGCCTCATTAATGAAACAATAGATACGTGTTGGGTGCAGAATCTGAAGGAGTGCTGAGAAACATAATAAGCAGCAAGGGGAAAAAAAGCCCTAACAAACTGAACATATTTTAAATTATTAAAAACTGTTACTCATGGGAAGCGATGCAGGATTTTATTTAGGGAGATAGAAGGAAAACCCTGAGGTGGTAAAGGATTCCTAAAGGGTGGAGAGCAGTTTATCTTTATACCACATAGTCATATGGGAACAATTTATTCTCATCTTGGAGGAACAGGAAATATTTTAAAGTTAATAATGTTCCTGCCACCTTTCTATCCTCTCCTATCATGCTTACAGTCAAAGGTGAAAGCCTACCCTGCATCCCCTGTGACTGGTACAGAATCTACATGAGAAGCAAAGAGATGAGGAAAAGAAGAGTGGAATGAGATCAGCTCTGTGGTTTGTGACAGCCTGTAAAACTAGAACAGCCTTTACAAAAACTGGAGCTGAGCAGAACACATAAAAATCCAGAAATCACCTCTAAACATGGGCCAGTTGGCAATGCCATGCTGTGGGTGTCATTACAATAGGATATCTTTCTGCAAATCAACAGATCATGTTCTAATAGTCATATGTACTAACTGGACAGAAACTTTTCTTGCTGTTTCTTTCAAGCCTCATGGGAGGGATTTATCACTACCTACTGATCTTGCAGTTTGAAAGAAAGTGCAGATTCCAGTGCAAAGAAGTTGCTGGTGTGGTTGGTGTTGGGTGTTTGCTGTGCTCCCCCCTCACTGAGGCTTGAGAAACATGTCTTCAGCTGAGCTAGTACCTTGCTCCTCTGGGAAATATATTAGCCCTAATACTGAACTTGGAGCAAGTAGTTCCCCATGGTAGTTAATAGCAAGAAAAATGATGTAGTAAGATGTTACTGCCCTGACTTTCTTGTGTTATGGCCTTGTTTGTGAGCCCACTATTTCAGAGGGGTTTTCTGCACAGCCTCTCCCTGCTGGCATGGTAAAGCCAGTGCATCCTCGGCGAGGGCCTGTGCAATTCCCAGCACAGCTGTAGGGGTAAGCTACTGCAGACACCTTGCATGCACTCCAGCCACAACAGACCTGCTGACCCGGGCCCTGCAGGGCTCTCAGTGCTCTGTTTAGGGTGAAGTGCCGTTTGCTGCCCACGTAAATATATACATGCCTGCTCCCCCCTCCCCGTGTCAGATGCCGCAGAGACCCTGCCTTTAATAGGCAAGGTTAGAAGGATAGAGTGTGGCGCATGGGCCCAGTCTTCCTTTTTATAAATCAGTAACAATGGGGTGTTGACAGGCCTTGAAGCCTAGACAGGCTATGGGGGTCATCGCGATAAGGAAGGATTAGTGTATATAATTTGCCAAATATGGCACCAGCCACCAGCTGGGTTTTTCTGCACATGGCAGATTATCTACAGGAGCTTCATGGCATTCACCTTAGCTGCTGTCTGTGTTTATTAGCAAATGTGTTGCTGTTTCCAGTTTAAGACCTATATGCTAAGCAGGGAATGCGTGCAAATGAGATGAAAGAAGTCGTGGTTTAAATTTTGAGTGAGGACAAAAAAATAGTGCATGCTGTCAAGTATGTAAGTACAAATACTTTTCAGTGTACTGTATCAGTTTTTCCCCTTAGATTTTCACTTGAGAGATTTTGTATGCATCTTCATTCTTTGTAAATAAAGCTGTTTCTAACTTAATTCCCTGGAGGATATAGTTAACCTGCCCAAAGATCAATGGTCAACAGAAAATATAAAGAGCCCCTAGATCAGATCTTTGACTGCTTTGTGGTAGATAGCTAAACTGCCCACCTTAAAACGTTGAGAGAACGATAAACACTGTAAATTCTTGGCTGTGGTGAAGAAGAACTTGTTAACCCCAAAGTTACTGGAAATAAGATACGGTCACATTCTAGCAGCATTGCTGTGTTGTAAACTGTATTCCTTAAAAGAAAAGCAAGAACAGATTGATTTAGTCAATGCTTGCAAGTATTCTCCAAATCAGATTTTCACTGACTGTGTTAATTTGCGGTTTTGGGTGGGGTTCATACTTTTGATTGTCCAGACAATACTATGCCAGTTTATGGTAATTTTTCCAAATGCCTAAAAATAAATACACATGCAATTATTTTTTAAATTTTTGTTTACTTGAAGGTTTTATTTATTAGTATGACAGTTTCTTTAAAGTAAGATGCTGCAGTCCCTTTGTGCTTCCTTCCTCCGTACCTGGATAAGCTCACCCATAAAACAAAGACCCAGTGTAAATAAAATTTTGCAAGTCCTTCAAGGATGCAACGAAAGACATAATTGACTTTTTGGATCATTTTTAGAACAAACTCTCTCAAGGCCTTTTTTTCCCCTCACAGCAGCACTTCCCACTGCACTACATCTGACAAGACTGTATGCGTTACTTTATTTTGATACTGACATTTAAACAATAAAATAAAGCCATTTAAAACAAATAGTGGTGCTTCAAGTGTCTGAGCTGTCAAGATAGCAAATTATATAACTTGGAAAAATCAGAATTCATTGTTAATGGTATGCACTTAACACAAAGGGTCGCTGGAGTACTAACCAGATATATATTCAGCTACCATGTTGGAGCTAACAGGCTGTATTCCTTTAGATAGAATTGACTATATTCACTTAAATGGACTTGACTCCAGTACAATCACTGTATTCAAATGTCAAAAAAAAGAGAAAGAGGATGTCACGTAGGGTCACAAATTATGTTGGATTTTGACAGATTGTAGCCTTGCTTTACAAGAGCAGTAACATCTCATTTGTCACCGTTTGATCTGTAAGTGCGGGAATGAGAGCGGAAGGCCCTCCATCTCCACCGCAATTTAATCGCTCTGAGGCCGACAGTGGCAGCTAAAGCCACCTGCCCATGCACTGTACTGCTGATCTGTTTTAATTTAATCGTCCGTCAGCTGGGATGAAAGCATAAATCGTCTCCCTTTGATCTGCAAACGGTGTGGTTCTTTTGTAAAGCATGGTGCAGAATCAGGGAGACAGTTTTCACATTTAGTGCAACATAGACAACATGGGTTTGAAAAGCTTGTAAGTGATATTTCACTGTAGCAGTAAAGCAAGAAGTGGTTCTTTTTGTAAATTTATACTAAACAGCATAGGGGTTATTCTTTAGAAAAGAAAATCATAGAAGAAGTTACTGATTTAATAATGTGTTAATTATTCAAGTTTGAAAAGCCAGCTTCTACTCTTAAATACCTTAAACATCTTTAATCTGAAGACCCTTAAGTCACATAGTTTACAAAACATGGGATAGGAAAAATTATTTGGTGGTAACACAGTAATTCCGTGAACTGACAGCTATATGCTAGCCATGTTATTTAGTTACATTATTGCATGTAAATGGAAAAGGGAACATCTTTAAATAACAAACAAAAACAATCTGCCTTCTCCAGTGGAAAATCTTGCCTTTTTCTGGTACTGTTGGAAGTGTTGTTGAAGGCCAAAATGTTATGTGCACATCAGATGTGTTTGGTAGGCCAAACCTTGCTTTAGGACGTACACCCTTTCATGGAAAGAACCAGCATGAACACAACTGAAAGTAAGATGGCAACATTTGGAAAAAGTCTTTCTCATTATTGTTTAATTGCAGAGTAGTTACTGAGGGGAAAAAGATTTGAACATTTCTCCCTCTCAGCCTCTTCTCCCAACCCTTTATGGTTTCCTTTTTCAGGCTTGTGCCTTTCTTAGTTTTTACACTTCGCCTCTCACATGAGGTACATTAATCATGATTTTGATGCTGTAAATTTGTACAGCACCTCCCTGAGCTACTTGACAATCCAAGCTGGTTCTTCCATTTGAAGACTGAAGGTTTTTAAATCTGAAGCAGGACAGCAGTAGAAGGCTCACCACTCAACTGCACATTTCGACTGACCCCAGAAGCTTTGAAATGCACCATCTTTTCTCGCTTTCTTAGGAAAGCTTCAGGGACTGTACTCCCAGGTCAAATTCCCATTTGCCAAAATGAAAATCAAAATCTCAAACCCTCCCCAAAATTTATATGAGCTTGAAGAGTTGAATATATTCTCTGCAATGACATTTTTCCAACTGGGATTGAAGGTGTGAATTGCCCAGTGAGGTCTAGGAATATCTTTCCATTAGTGCTGAGACTATACTATGATTTCCCTTTTGGGAGAAGGGCTTTTTTGTGGTCGCATGTCAAAACTGGGAAGTTCCTTTCCTAATAAAAAACACATTGTGTTTTCTTGACCTCTCAGAGATCAGAGAACACACACCAAACTTTGTAAGAATCCCTCTTCCTTGAGTGACTAAACACATTTCATTTACCAATCTTAGCAACGTTTTAGCTGAGAAGGTTTTCTATCTCCATTCTTTGTTGCAGGATTTTATTATTTGGTAAGAGACTCTGTCTTGGGATAAAGAAATGTTTATGCTTTCTCTTATAAAATTACATTCAGCATATGCTGGAATACAAATAGTGAAAAATTGTCTTTGTTCTTCTTTTGCTTTCATTCCTCATGAAAATTTTGTCAGGCTGACAATATAATAAATAATTACGGAGTTGCTGTGGCCCTGGAATGGGGAAGGGCAGGGAACCATGCTGCTGTCTCCCAATGCAGTTTCAGCTTATGGAGCAACCAGCTCCATAAGACTGCTTTGAGAGCCCTGGTTTGGTCTAAAATAAATAAACACATTTTCTTGAGGAAAGTAGAAAAAGAGCCCAGAAAAACCTTAACTCTTGTCCCCAAAGTTGACCTCTGAGACTGACCCAGATCCCTGGGTCATAAGCTCACTCAGCATGGGACCGGGGGAAGACAAATGGGTCAGACTATTCCTAGCCAAGCTAAGTGACCCTTTCTCATCCTGAGTTTTCTGTTACAAGTTGAGGTGGGCAGGAATCCTCCAAGAACACTCGGTGCAGTTCTGAAATGTGTTAAGAGATTGCTGAGAAAGCATGTGAAACAGACTTTTGTGCTTGCAAATGCTGCAAATTGTTGTAACTTCCTCAGTTTCAAAAGTATATCTGGAATGTTGGATGTGTTCAGGCTATGAACAACACACAGCAAAAGGGTATTAATTTGCAAAGATCATCGTCATTTGCCTAATTTTCTGTAGAAAATCTGATGGAAAAGAAAGCAGAAGTTAAGGCTGGATGAACTACAGTCATTCTTGATGTTTTCTAGCTTCTGATTTCTTTCCTTTGTGGACCAAACGTGGGATTGACTGTGCAGTGTTTGTAACTGCAAGGGGTTTTAGATTGAATAATGAAGTACATAGTTGTGTGCACCTTGCGTATTGTAAATTATGGTGACAGTTATCTTAAGTCATGTGTAGGTAATGATAACGCAAATAGCAATAAATGTCATATAGCCTTATACTGAACCATCATCTAATCAGTCCTAGGAAGGTTTATTTAAATGTATTTAAATAAAAGCAATCTAAACTAGCAAAAGAGGACAAATTAATTTTCATGCTAAATTTTTATCTGAGATAAAATTACTTTGCAAGTCTGAACAGCTTGTTTTCCCTAAAGAGAAAAGATTTCTACCAAAATTTAGTCCTCACACTGATGCTTCATGTGCATGGGGCATTGCTCCACTGAATTTTTAATTGAGATGATAAATTAGCTCTTCGTTTTTGACTACTGATTAACAAAAGACCTGTTTTTCTAATCCCGTTGCAGTAACTGACAATACTGTCACTGAGCTACTGGGTACAGAGTGGATTTCATAGTACTAAACCGTAACATCCTGAAAGATATTTCCAACAAGACTATTTTTTTATTCCAGCTTTGCAAACGATGGTGTCAGTCTAGTTTTGTATCCCCTTCACATATCCAGTCCTTTCCCCTCTTACTATTTTGGGTGTTTTTTATTAGCTTTTCTATTGGAATTCTGAACTCCATTATGCTGTGGTCAGATAAGTACAAATACAAACCACATCATGCTGCTATCAATACAGTCCTCTCTTAAAACTCCAGTGCACACAACAAACATAGATAACTCCCTTCTGATAAAGTCCTTGTATCTACTTAAACTAAGTAGTGTAATGAAAGTGAAGGCAAAGACACTAATGTTTCACAACGTATGATAGGTTTGTGGAAAGTACAGTAACACCTAATGAGTTAGGAGAAAATCATTCAAGAGTATTGCACTTATTTATGGGCTCTCAAGAGTCCATTCATCTGCTTTGCATTTGTGATATTTGTATTGGTTTTGCCAGAGTGTGTCCTTGCATTCATTCATGCTCTCGGTTCTTCCGTGTCGATGTCACTTCTGACAGCAGTCGCCAGGAATTCCCTCTTGTTGCAAAAAGCAGAAGCAATAATAGGAGGATGTGGCTGCAATACTCCGGTAGAAATATGGTGCTAAGGGATAATTAGCATTTCTGCCTTTGGTTTTTTTCATGTGTTTTTATATTCTGTTTACAGCTTGAGGTGTATTGCTTATAATCCATTTATGTAGTCTTCCTCACAGTGAGCGTGGCTCCGTGTACATTGTGAGTGGTGGTGGCACCATTGTGTGCTGAGTTCTGTCTGAACACGTGCACACAAAAGTCAGAACACCTGCTCTCTCCTCATGGCACACTTAGAGATGCAGCTCTACATCTTATTTTATATAGTATTGGGAAACCTTTTTGGTTCCTTTAGCCAGGTATTTATGGTTTCTTACCATTAATGGGGACAGGATTCAATGCCTCAGCTCAATTCCGCATATAAAAGGCCGGTTGTTCTATAGGTGGAAAATTACTGCTATTACTACTCCTTTTCTTACTGGTTTGTAAAGTTGACACAAATACATTTGTACGCATCTGTCACAGATTATTGTGAATTACCCATTCAGGAAGTCTCCATGATCTAAATGGCATTATTAAATATTCACCTTAACTGTCCAGACCATGGCAGCCAGAAATTGGTTGTGGGTACAAATAATTTTTCAGCCTCTCTGTTCTTAAGACAAAAGCAATAAAGCAAGCTATTATTTAAATTGATAAAAGATGCAAACACAGCTTCCCTGGGTTTCTAGATTTATAGTAAAAGAATAAATATTTCATTGGTGGTACTAATTAAAGATTGGTCAGAGATTTATCCATGTCTTTTACTTCCAATATCCATCAGACCTGATTAGGAAAAGTAACATTTGTAGTGCTGTCTACTACTGGGAAAAAAACGTTCCATGAAGCCCACTTTACCAGATAGTTATTGTTTTATTAGCCTTTGTTTAGTGAGGCGTTAACGAAGAATTCAAGAAACTAATTTCTGGTAGGAAAAAAACGATTAAGAATTAATTTTGTAAAAACTCAGACCTTTACTGTGGCAAATATTGTATCAGGGGAAAACTTAGAAAACTACATTTTCCTAATTAATTTCCTTGTGGATAATGGATATACACTGAGGAATGGAGACAGATAAAGATCTCAACAACCTTGGCAAAAATTAAGTAAAGCCTAATGGTAATATCGTACACCTGTTTTTATAACATCCAATCAAAGGAAAAAAAGAAACCTGGAAATACATTTTTGTAGTGACACCTTCTGATTAGAAATTTGGGATTTCTTTTATTTGATCAGGCTGAAAAAATCTGTCATTCTGATACATTGTTTCCATTGGAGATTGAATAACTATTTAGGTCTTTGAATAACTGTAACTATTAGGTATTGAATAACTGTAGGTCTTTTTCTGTCTCAGACATCAGTGTGGTTTTTTTTTAATATGAGCTTTAATTGAATTTTTTATTTCAGAACTAATACAATATACTAATACAACAACTGAAGGTATTTGTAACTGTGAGAATGTATTTTGTTTTAATTTTTTTTTCTTTTTTCCATATTAGTAAAAATTCTTTAGATTTAGTAAGTTAAATAAAGCTACAGTCTGGCTGATATTTTAATGGAGAATTTAGTTCTGGATTTTTTTTTAAAAGACCCAAATAGATAAATGGATCAGTCCTGGAATTTATTTAAAAAGCAATTACTCCTCTCTGTTCCAGGGAAGAAAGCTCAGAAGTTACATAAAGCCTCTTCTTCTCTAAATGGTTTATTCAGCGTATACTTATTTTATACCCTTTTCATTAATGAAAATACTGAGTAACTGTTAGTTTAAACCATGTCTTTAGTGACCTCCACAAACTGGGTTCCTGCATGTGTTCACCATAAATTCATATTTAAATTTCAAATGAGCTAAATAAACAGTTTCATTCAGATAAACAGCTGATTTTGTTCCTCTCATGTTATATTAATATTAGTATTATGGAGTCTTCTGTACCCTTGCTTTACTTCCTGACTAGCTGATAATTGGGTTGGCAGAGTATACCTGGGGTCATCTTGTTTAGCTTATCTGCACAAGAGAAAGAGTGGCAAATAATAAGGGAAAGCAGCAATAAAATAGTGGAAAAAAATGAAAGGAAGATTTAATCTTTGACCAATTTGAAACATATCCCAGAGAATCCATGGAGAAAAAGATAAAGTGTGACTATGAGTAAGTTAACTAAACACATTACAGTGTGTGAGAGCAAATGGAGTTAGTCCATTGTACACGTTTAATTTCCTATTAGTCTCTGGCGTTTACTACTCCAGTCTGAGTTGGGGCATCTGTAAATTCAGTTAAATACAGTGCATTGTCTAAGCATATCACACCTCCAATCAGTCACCCGGGCTGCTGATAAGAAGCCTCTTGTATTATTGAATCTACAATAGGGAGGCTCTGCAGGCACAAAGATAACAGCAAGGTATTTCACTTTAAGTATGAGAAAAAGCAGTGACTCGCCTTTGCTGCTGCAGCTCTGACATTTATTACTACTCCCTGATTTGTTTTATACTACTGATGTGAATTTGGTTTCAAGTGCTTTGTATCTCCTCTTATTCCTAACTTAAGACCTCTATCTGGAAACAGTAAGGAAAAACAAGCAAACCAAAATCAGCTTTCATGATATTGCATAGATAGCAACAACTTGAACACTTCCTGGTGCTTTAAAAATGTCTTGCTGCCTTCATGCCTGAAGGATGAAACAGAAGCTTTTGTTTATTCTTGAACCATTTTGTTCTTTTTGAATTAAAGGGATTTCAGTGATGTTACGTTAGAAATTAAGCTGCTGAAGAGGAAGTGTGAATCTGGCCATAAATAGTTGGGGATTTAGACTTTAAAGTGATTTAATAGTTCCTTCCCTAGAGTTCTTGAGTTGAAAATAAAATAATAAACAAGTCCTATCAGCAGATGTTGATGCAGATAGAAGTACTCTGGCAACATGTGCAGACTGTGTTAAATACAGAAGGGAAACTGGACAAATATGAGGCTGATGGTGACCATCTTTTAGGTCCTTTATGTTTCTCTATTTAACAATGTCTGGAGTCATAAATTTTTGGCAGACTTCACATGTTTAGGATAAAATTTCTTCTACCCAAGTATACACTCATATGCCTTATTTTCTATAATAGATATGTATTAATAATTATGTATTATTACTATTAATATATCACTATTAATGCACCAAGGATATATATACACACATCAGGTCTATATATAACTTAGAGTTTTGATATAGATCATATCATAGATAATGGAACATTTATAGGCTATTTATTTTCCCATAAGCTCCATTATGTTTAAAAATCAGGAATTCTAATCCTGAAATGTCATGCCAGATAGTTTCCTATTGTTTCTGCCTTCTAGAAAAATGCTTTTTTTATACTATAGTTAATATATTTAATTTTCTTAATTTATTGGTGATTTCATACATTTTCCTCATGCTTTGATACATTTATGTGGAACCAGACACAGTTTTTTTCGGTAACCTTGCAATAGAAAGTTTGTAGGTTCTCAAATACTAATTATTCATTTCCTAAGGCTTCTTTTGTTGTACACATATGCTGAATTACAGCTGTATTTCTTGATGTAGTTTGCGTGAATTTGTTTTGCCTAAGCCTTCAGTTATATCTGTTTTATTTTATTAAGTTTTATTTCTTCTGCCATCTGAGAGATAGCTGCATAAAGTTCAGTTTACTAGTGGATGCTGTGAAATTAAAATTTCTAAAGGATGTGCCCCCAAGATAAAATAACCTCATCAAACCCCCCCAGCAAGATCTCTAATGGGCACAAAACCAAAACAAACAAGGAGAATGCAAAGATCTGCTTCCATCCTTTGAACCAAGACATTGGAGAATGTTACGTAGATGCAGGTTCTGAAGCAAGTTAATGCTCTTGTACTGCTGGGTGAAAAACAGGTCTGATTAAGCATCCAGCATCTGGTCTCTTTGCTCCTAGCATAGTTCCTGGTAGCAAATACATCGTGGCTCTCTGTGGAGCTAAGATTCAGCAAAAATTCAGCCAATTTACAGCTGTTTTTAACTTTCTGCATGAGCTTGCATCCTTTCTGTGTTCAACCAAACAATTAAAAGTCACTTCTTAGTTGGTCTGTATGTTCAGGAAAGTCCACTGATGGGCTTCTAAGGGAATTCCATATGGTCAGCCCCTGTAGAGAGGCAGTCACAGTAATAGACATTCTGAAGGAGAGAAGGGATGTGCAGGACTTTTTTGTAATAGGAAACAAAAATGATGAAAAGCCTTTTCCTGGGAATTTTTAAATTAAAGGTATGTAGTATTGCAGCATTCTGCCCCCCGCCTTTCCTTTTAAATAGAACATTTGCAATTATGACAAGGTTTTTTGGTTTTTGCCATGGATTACTTGCAAAGCTGGTGTTCAGTCGCGTTTGTAAGCTCACAGAGCTGGGCTTTATTGTTTCTGATACAGTGAGCATCAAAGGTATGGCTAACGTGGCAGGCCAGCACATTGCTCACAGCGTTAAATGTAAGAGTGAAGCTTCGTGCAGCCAAACATAGACACAAGAAGAAGAAAGCAGCTAAAGGAGGTGGCAGGTAGGAAAATTGCAAAGGGGAAAGTGCTACCAGCTGATGATAAAAGCGAAGTCAAGGGTGGCAATTAGGCTGCAAAAAATAGTAAGTGCGTTCGTGCTAGAATATAAAATTGCTCCCAGGAGACAAAAAAATCGAGGTGTTGCCATGCCTTTAGAAAAACCTCTTAATTTTGTAGGATAAAATGTCAATCACTTCTATCCGTGGATGCAGCCCCAAGTGCACACCATCAGTGATAGGCAGGGATCTCTCTAGTGAGATCTGTGGGGACCAAGGAAAGATTGCACTTAACTCTAAGTCAGAGGTTGAAATTACCAGGGAAAGCTATGGAGGATATTTAGTGAGAATTCACTAAAACCATTTGAAGCCAGAAACAAATTCTGAATGGTTGGAATTTGAAGGGGTAATAGGAATCATGAATTGAGAATGATCAGATATGAAATACTCTGATATGGCAAAGCCAAAGTTGATTAGAACACAGTTTTATGCAAAAGCACAATCACTTCCAGTTTCTCAGTGAGGATAATACTTAGAAGTATTGAAATACATATTCCCCCACAGTTTTCTTGACATTTAGAAAGGAGAGGTACCAGAACAATTATAGAGACTGTAGGAGAAATACTTCAGTGAGGTTTCACCCATGTAAATACTCGGTTTTGTAATGGCAGTGCTTGTTTTGGTGTGTTTTCAGCTTAACTGTTGTGATTTGTTTAACCTCAGTCTTTGTATTGGAAGAGACTAGTTACGCTCCAGGTTAATTTGGTGTTGTGTTAAGTGGAAAACTAGGATGGGCAGAGGTTTACCTAATGGAAATGAACTATTGCAGTTGTTGCCCAACCCATGTGGAGTCTGTCAGCAGTGCCAAGCCAGCATCCAGATTGGCATGTCTTGAAACACTGGCATCATCTATGCCAGGATTTCATTATCCACCGTGTTACAGGTTGGTTACAATCGTGTGTCAGGATTGTTTGGAAAGCTTCTCTGTCTGGAGTGGCCTCCAGTTTCTCCCATCAGGTGACTCCTAAATTTTCACAAACATTACACAAGTATTTGGCCTTGCTGCTGGAGTTGTCCTTGGCTCAGAGCAATAGAAAGGGACAGTCTGTTTCCTGATATTCAGAAAACTAAGAGGCATCTTTGTCATGCAGATACTGAGGCTTGGTCCCTTACTGCTCTGCCACTCACTTCTGTCAGTTGCAAAGGTGACTGTGAAACAATCTCAGTGCAAGTGCTGGACCTCCATTAAAGTCAGCCTGGTCAAGCAGAAGCTTCTCCAGTGTCTTCCTTCTCGTGGTGGAGTGAAGTAGTGTCAGTCTCCATGCTTTGGCCCAGCTCCAAGATGAATGTTATGTGTTTCAATTTTTCATTGAATGTTTCATATGACATCAGTAAATTTGTAATTAAAAGTTAATGCTACTCATTTATCAATATAAGCGGGGAGTACTTTCTGCTAGTTGATAAGCAACAAACCTGGAAAATACATGGAATAATCAAATTTTTAAAATAGGTTTTTCTGAGAACAAAGTTAATTGTAGGAGATACAAGAGAGTAGGAGGAATAAAACTTTGTGTTTCCTATTGTAAGCAAATCATGAGCCAAATAGATTGGATCTCTCTTCTGTTAAAAGATAGTATATAGTATCTGAATAACCAATTTTTCTTAATGTAATTCAGCTGGTTTTTTTATTTCTTAATTTTTAAAAAGTCCCAAGATCTTTCTCTTCCATAGTAGATAGGCTCTACCTAGGTATTATCAATAGAGGAAGGTTAAATAGCTCCTTCATAGATTAGGATTTGTTAACAGATGTGGTTATTGGTACTGTGTGATTTCCTAATCCCTCTTCAGTATTGGTGCATCTCCAACCCTACCAGTTTAATTAACATTGAAATTCTCATATTATTTTGGTGTTCTGATTACAGGCAAAGACTAAGTGGAAGTCAGTTTGGTATCCCAAGAGACTTCAGCATTAACAATGCAGAAAGATTTTTTTTTTCCCATTTCTCCCCCTTCCTGAACTCCAGATAAGCAGTAGGCCCCAGTTAGATTTCATTACTATCACGCACTCTTCATGGTCATCTTTTAATATTTGAAAGGATCATTTGTTAACTGGAAATGGTCAATTTTTTTTTCTTTGGCTTTTGAAATATAATTTTCAATTTTTAATTTGATTCATTTAGATGAAATCATTAATCAGGGTTGAAACTGAGTTAATTTTCTGGAAAATAAATGAGGTTGTTAGAGTGAACGTTATTAAGTGGGCTCTTTGCTCGAAAGGGATAATAGCTGAAAATATGGAAGACTTTGAGAACTATAGCAGTTGAGGGATGAAAAACAGAAAGGGTTTTTTTTTTTCCTAGCTAAGTGCAGTAATTTTTTAAAGGAAACTAGGCATATGAGGAATATTTCAGAACTATCATCATTAAAGTAGGCATTACAGAGTAAATAAACTAAATATATGTATGAGTTAAAATCCTACAGAGCCAGGGTATAGATGGTGATTTTTAAAATGTTCTATTTTACAGAACATTGTGTTCCTTCTAAATCTTAGTATTTGCTATTCCAAGCAATGCCAATTTGAGTTTTGAGAGAGAGGAACATTATTGTCAGTAGTTCAGCAGAGTTACTGCCATCCAGGTAGAAAGCAAGCTTTGGTAGACAGGGAGTACAGGCCACTAAACCTTTTTTTCAGTCTGACCCAAATTCAGCTTCTGGCCTTGAGAGGGTTCTGTTTGCTTATTCTCTGGAGTTTCTGCATGATACAAAGTGATTAAGATAGCCAGCAAAATCTTTTATAAACACAAACCAAAGAACAAGGGATTGGACTAGACAGGCAACATCCTAGAGTTACCATTTGAGTTTATTTCAGTTAACTACAACATTTGTTTTGCATTGTTTCCTAATGCCATCTACTTTCTGCTAATCTTCTAGTTAAAAACACAGCTTGTTGGTTTGGGGTTTTTTTCTCCCCGGGAAGATAGGACTTCCTCTGTCCTGATAGGAAAGAATTTCTTCTGTTCAAGTGCTCCAGTCTTAGCTCAAGAGCTATCATAACACTAAGCACTTAGTGGCCTTAGGTCAGAATTTTTGATGGAACATTACAAGTCTGTTTAGGTTTTCCTTAATGCCTGTGTGCTTGTTAGGGACCATTTCAGAGTCTGTTGTTGGGAATGAGTGATAAAATCTGTGGGTGCCTTAGCCAGGAAGGTGTTTTCTTGTAGATGTTTTTGAACTGCCCTGTCCAACAGGATTTTAAATGCTGCAGAGGAAACAGGAGTACATGCCACACTAAAAAGAAACTTCTCAAATGGAGAAGTGTGGAAAAGTTTCTGCAGTGGAGCAGAAAGTCACATGGAAGTGAAAATTATTCTGGAATGCAGTTATTTTACTTTTGTGACGTGCCTTTCCCTGATAAAAGAAGAGAGACAGTAATAATAATCTAACTTGGTATAAGCTTGAAATAGTCTTATTTTAAAATGTAAATCTCAGTGTGAGTTCACTTTTTCTTTCTCTTTAAAAGTGGACAAATACCAGCAAACAAATTGAATTCTGGCAGACATGGAAGCTGAGTTTGTGTATCCCCTCTACTAACCAAGTCGATTACAGAAAAGATAACTTCAGGCTTCTGAATGTCTAAGATAGTATTTGAAAGATAGTTATTTTAAGACTGAGCAGAAAAAATGTTGATTCCTTATTTCATTTGCAGTTACATCATCGTGAAGTAATGAATCACAGTGATGTAACAGCCTCAGGTGAACAGAGTATAGCATATTAAGCCAAAACAGCATTTGTGTGCTATAAATATTCTTGGGCAATGCTGATTTTGAGCTACAGGAAGGAAGTACCTCTCCTCTGGAATAAGTGAAGGTCCTGAAGTCCCTACACATGATTAAGATCAGTCACTTAGCATCAATTAGTCAATTGCAATTAGTTACTACTAATGGGTTTTGTATCCAGCCTTCATTGTAGACCCTACCTGCTAATAGGAACAGATTAGTGGCTCAGCTAGGGAGGTTAGAGGCCCCAGTTCTTAATAATATAATTTATTATTAAGAATAGTATGTTTATGGTAGTATTATGTAAATGCTACAAGAGTACAAAGGGGGCCATCTAAATCTCAGTAACTTAGTTCTATACCTTCCAAGTAAATAATCTGCTGTAAGTTACACAAGCAAGATCATGCCTATGCTATGACATGAACTTACTTTCAAATCTCTCATGCATACACACCTTCAGGATTAATTGTCTTGTTTTCAATATGTAGTGTATTTTGGGATGATCCTATTCATAGGATATATTGACAGAACTTACTAAAATCATTCCAATTTTAAGTCAGATTTTGAGATGTTCATGTTGAGAATACATTTTTTGTGTCTGCATGACTTGTAGATACGCTTCTTGATGCTTATATCACAATTCTACAAAATGTCCAAAGTCTATCATGAGCCATGTCAGACAAAGTCAGAAGTGAGTATGGTTGGCTGGCATAAAGATGTTTCCTAACCAAGGCTGGGACTTTTCTAGGACTTCACTGCATTTGGTAGTCATGAATATACAATAGCTTGTGGTGGGGAAGGCACCAAGGGAGCATGAAGATGGGATCAGGGCAGAAAGATGGCAGGCAGTGTCAGTGCTGGTATGTAGAGAGGGACCCACTGGTCAAGCTGAGCATGTAGGGATGCCGTGGTTACTAAACAACACTTTGCAACTTGCTTCGAGGCAGTTTCTGACAGGTGATTTTTGCTACTGCTTGTGATTTCAGAAGCTGAGTCTGTAAACTCAAAATCAGACCATCTCCCAACTCCCTTTTTCTTCTTCTATGGTGTGGTCTAGGTTTCTATTTCTGTTTCATTTGGTATTCAGTCCTGGATAGCTTTGTATTTTCTTGTAGTGTTTTGTGGTATCTTTGGACACAGATATTTCTAATCCTTTCTTTTCATCGAGAAGTTTTTTAAAAGGAAAGTTGTGTTACATTTCTTATTTAGAAATATATCAGAGAATTGTTTTTATTCTGGATATTCTGCCTTCCAGTGATCATTTCAGTTTCTGGATAACCTTTCGTGTTTATCTTAGGATGGTGTTAAAAGAGTCCAGGCTTCATTGGGTGCTTACTCACCTTAGAAGTCCTTCCAGTCAGGAAAGGCTGCTTTGCTTCCCTCTGCTTTGTTAACTGACTGTTTTCAAAGTCTGCCATTAGATCTCCTTAACAATGGGAAACTTGCTATCTAAAACTACCCCAAACTTAGGAGGGACAGCAGTGAATGGTGGCGTTGGTCTTCTGAATGTGAATCTAGAAATAGTAATGGCAGTGGCAATAAGGTGGTAAGGGTAAACGTTGGAAATTGTCTGGAAGAATGACACCATTCAGAGAGCACCCTGAGGCAAACCTCCGTATCTAAAACTATTCAAGAGTTTTTGCAGAAGGATCACTCCTTGCTCCTGCATGTCTTCCCTTTCTGATAAACTTTAACTGCAGACACCCGTATTAGTTGGGCCTTCACCTCATGCTGAACAAGATGTTCTACTTCTTCAGTACATTCCTGATGTGAACAGGCTAGAAATATAAGACCAGAAAGTAATTTTTGGTTGAGTGGATTTTGAGCCAGATGTTAGATGGAAGGAATACTTGTGCCCAGAGCCATTGCTCACTTGGTTCTCCACCTGGCCAGCTACACCTGATGAAGCACAGCATTTTAAGAGATGGACAGTTAATTGCTTTGTTCCTAAGGATGCATTTTGTAAAAGCTTTTAAGAATATAACAGATTTTTATATCCACTACACAGTAGTAGCTATCCATTGAAATTAAGTTCATGTATAAAATCCAACAGCAGGGGACATATTTGTAAAAGTTTGGTTTTCTTTCATGTCTCCTTATTGTGTGTCAAATAGTGCCAGGAATTGGACATTCACAAAACAGGATGTCACTGAATGAAACATGTCAATTCAGGTTTGGCCCGAGTCATTCTGTACACAGATGCAAACATATGCCACTGATTGCAAAAAAACGTTTAATGTATTTGTGGTTTGGATAAGGAAGCTGAAGCTGTTATTCACATGTTTCTGAACTGAGTGCACTGGGATGGGATAACCATCTGTCCTGAAAGGGAAGTGCTCAGCTTTATGTGCCTACTGACGGTAACACAGGGTACTGGCTAGCGGTCTTATCGAAGCAGTTGCCAGAGGTTTAAGAGTACACAAATAAAAAGGAGTTAAAGTGACCATTTTTAAGGGGCTTCTGAAGCTTTTAAAGAAAAAGCAGTGTTTGTGAGTGCAATAGTCCTGCTTCAAGTTCCTTATTTCAAGCTAAGCTTACCAATTTAATTTTAATCCCTTTCAAACGCCTTGGTCATGCTTTGAAGATAGCAAACCGCCCCCTCAAGCTCTGAAGCTGAGCACTGGCCCTTTTTGTTTCCACAAGCCGAAAATAAAGTGTTCGCATGAGCTCATTTACAGAGAGTAGAGTTGGCAGCCTTATCAGGAGAGGAGAAAAGAGCTCTGAAGATGAAAAGCTATTGCTGTGACAGAAGTCTTTATTAGGTTGGGCAGTAACAGAACGTAGTGTACATGGGATAAAGTGATGGCTACCTAGAGCATTTAGGGAAAACCAGAAGAGTAATAATGTTTTATGTTGTTCTTAGACTGGCTTCTTTGGTGATCCCTCTGGCCCAGGGATGTTGGGAGTGAAAAAGGAACTATGTAAACAGAATTCTGTCTGTACCATCTACAGCTTCTGCTGGTTAGAAAAAAGAGTGAGTCAGAAAAAGGAAAAGTAAAGATCAGTCATTGGTTTCATAGTTACTCAGCATTCCCTGTTGTACCAACCCTCTGCTATAGAGTTTGCTAGGAGACAGACTTTGACTGAAAATCCTTTTATCTAGTTTCACACATATGTCAAGTCCCATTTACAACAAATATTTCTGTTATTGGAATTCACATATTTCAGGACAATTTTTAATATGAGACAGAGGATATACAAGACCAGCTTTATACTGATAATGAAGTTTAATTCTGCTGATCTTCTTCCAGTCATTGACAACCTATATGGCTTGTTGTTTTTACATCAGAATTTTTCCTGTTAGTGTGTTAGATTTCCTTCTTCATTAAAGATTGTGTCCTCTTGCTAACCCAGGATTAAAGCCATGACAACATTTTGTAGGTGACAGTGTCTTCACAACCTAAACCCATTAGAATTAGTGGTATGTTAGGTAAAAGAAAGAAAAACTGATAACTCCTTGTTTCTGTGATTCTTATAAATTTCACAGCTACTATGAAATTCAAATAGAGACCTGCATTGCTTTTATGGGTACCTCTGTCCCCCAGTAAAAGCAAAAAAGCCCTTTAGTTGAAGTTTTGAATTGCCTTCTTTGATGACTTTAAACAATAGACCCATTTCTTCATTTAATTAAAACAGTAAAATTGTGGCTCAACTATATAGATTGACAGAGGACCGTAATTTATTTGGCTCATTTCTCTTTTTTTTTAATCACAATTAACAATAAAACAAAGTGCATTTTGCTGGAGAAGTAACTGAATAAAAACAATGAAAAAGAAAGATAAATGGCAGTAATACTGTTTACATTAATTAGGAAGGTATGTTGGATATTATGCTGGAAAAAGTGTGCAATTGAGTTTTTAGTGGCATGGCAGTTAGTGTTGCAGTTTTCTCTGAGTAAGGGCTGCAGGCATTTGTTCATCAAGAAAACTGTGTAGAATTGCCAGATCCTAATAACAGATCTTTGTGCAGGGGAACATGGCACTGATCTCTAAGTGTGTCCTCAGGTAAACTGTTCCATAATAAAGAATAAAGTGTGATGGAAAACCTTCTCTTGAAAGACACCATTTTTTTCCTGGGCTGTGTCAAGTTCCTGCATTTGAGTGGAAAAAAAAGCACCAATGTTTATTTGTCCTACATACAAATTAAATTTTTAAAGGGTTTTCAACAGTTGTACATCAAAACTGAAAGGGTGGGAGAATATTTCCACAATCCAAGACTTTTTATATGAGGCTCTTGCATCTTTATAGTTTTGTTCCTTTACCATGCTTACTTTGTTGCTAATCAGTATTTAGTCTGCTTCCTCACATTAATAATGTAAGTTGAAACTAGCACTAAATAACCCACTTTTTTTTTTCATGGTACCTATTGATGAATGAAAAGGACATGAAGGAATTCTTTGTCTTGCCCTAGCTATTCTCAGTGGAGGAATTACTAGTCTAGCCATTGATCTTTGCCATTGGCAGGATTGACTGTGTTGCAATTGCATGTAATAAGATACATTTTCTGTCCTCGTTTCCAAACTGATGTCATTTTACACTTCTTGAAATCAAATAATATGCATTAACCAGTTTGGCATTGTACTTCTGTGAATCACCATTCATTTCAGGATTCATGACATGTGAAAAGTATCTAGAAAGTGTTTCACTATGGCCCAGTTCAGCAACAATGGTCTGAGAGGAGCAGGTAAATCTCTGAATAGCTTTGGTTCATGCAACTGCCAGCACAGGTGAAATGCTCAGGCAAAATTCTTCACTGATGTTTTAGACCTCATGTATGTAACAGTTAACCTGCTTGTTTGTTTGGTACTGTTGTGAAGTACATTCCTGGTAGAAACTTTTATTTTCAATTCCCTTTTAAAGCTCAACACACTGAGCCTCCCTTTCTTATGCACATGCTGCCAAGGGAGGATTGACTCTAGATAAATTATGCCCTCTCTTTCTTAAACAAGATTAAAGAGCTTCTCCGGCTGTTAAGTATCCAGCACTTGAAATCCCAGTCTGTTTAGTTCACTGTGGCATTTGCCAGCTGTGTGGAGTTGTGATGAGGATTGTATACCTTAGTGGTACAATGTACAACATGGTTTAAGAGATGTAAAGTGTAGAGAGCATTTTTTGATGTTCAGCACAAAGATGGAAATCCATTCCTTAGAGTAGAATTGATAGAATGGGACAAATAAAAAACAAGCATATGCAAAGCTTTTTACTCTCTTACATTTTTATGTAAGTACAAGGAGAATTTCCTCATCTTTTAATTAGAGAGGTTTAAAAATTAAAAAGCCCATGCAGAGGATTTAAAACTTATTTTGATGCTGTTTGTGGAAATGATTTTGAATAAAAAATGGGCTGTACTGTTTCAGATATAGGGAAGGTGGCAATCAAAATCACAGAATTCTGTCTCTGAATTTATTTGCAGTTTAGGATTTTTTTGATATGGAATTAGTCATCTTTGGTCTGTAGAAGTTATACAAAAAATTTATTCTGAATGTAAAAAGACTGTCAATATAAATTTTACAGTACATTCTTCTTTGGTGGATTCATAATCTTAAAGGTCCAGTTAAAACTGAAATTCTGCTGGGTTGATGGATTTACAATATATGGCCAAGTTTCCTGTTGATCTAACTGCAAGTTAACCTGGTTTCAAGAAATACGCAAGTATCATCACTGAGAGAACAATGGACCCCACAAAAATTTGGCACAAAGTGGAGATGTTTATTACACTTCCACTCTTCATGGATAGTTTGAAAAGAAGATCACAGAGCAATCTAAAAGGAAAGGCACAGGCTGGAGAGAATAATAAAGAGGTATCAATCCACCACACCACACCATCTCTGACACAATGGCATGACAAGTGGAAAATAACTCTGTAAAATAGGGAAAAGGCAGTAAAAAATGAATTGTGTTACAGTTTCTAAAACCTGCCTCAATTCAAGAAACAAATGGTCCTGAGCAGTGCCAAGGTGTACGATTTTCACATAAATCTCACATGTTGGCAAATGGGAAACTTGTAAAACCCTAAGAAACAGTGTCAGAAAATACCAGATTTGTTAAGACCATGGAGATAACTAAGGTCCCATAACCACTCCCAAAGGCTTTCCTCATAGGATCCATTGTCAGTGTCATGTGTTTCAGTTTTCTCCACTACACATTATTCCCAGAAATCATAGTGATATTTCCTATAACTGATGCACAATTTTGCTGCATATAAACGTAATTAGAGGTATTTCCTTCAATGGTCTTTCCTTCCTTATCTCCAGGCTTAACTAAATTAAGGCTTCAAGGAAGAACATGTGAAACAGTTCCCTTTGAAAATACAGGCAAGATCTTACTCCTATTATGTCACTTTAGAGTAATATAATAAAATGTGCTTTCTTGTTTCAGATTTATCTGCACATTTTTGTACCATTCTTTTGAATATATTTAGTCCAGATTAAAATTAGTAGGGAAAAAACCATGAACATCTGAAAATGGATCCAAATTTGACCTCAGGTTCAAAATACTTCCTGGCACAAATGAACACATTGCAGAAGGAGGTTCTGATCCAAAGTTCTAAGGTCAAGGAGAGGGAAAGAAGAAAAGAAGAAACAGGTTTGTTTGTTTAAATAACAGTTCTAGGTACAGTTTTGGATCTTGTGAGAGTACCATGGAGATGCAATGATGGACAGGATCTAAATGTGGAAAACTGAGCCACACAGAGATTTTATTTGCCAACAGCTCTACAGACCTTCTCTTACTGTGTTTAGTTTCCTGTATTTATATTCACAGATTGCCTGTGTAAGGCAGGATGAAAGAGTGAGTAAGGAATTTTGATTCTTAGCCTGTATTAGTCATTAAGCAATGCAGTGTTACTGGTTTGAGTTACACTCAAAGCACACACAGCCTTTAGCAATCATTCTCTGAAGAGTTCCTGCTGGAGAAAGAAGTGTACTCACTGCAGGCCTTGGATCTTGTCATCTCCTTTTCCTTTAAACATGTGCCTGTTTTCTTGATCACAGAGTGACAATGACATTTTTTTCATAAGCAGTTCACAGAACCCAGGGACCAAATTGTAGAAGTTGTACACACATTTTCTGGTTGAGTTACTCAAAACCTGTTCTAGGAAGAATATTACACACATTTGCTCATTTTGAGGGTGCTAGTTACAAATATCTTGAAATACTCTTCTAGGTTTTTATTTATGGGTTTGTTTCATTAAGTTATTTTATACATAGCCTGTCATCTTTTTACTCTGTAAATTCTACTCTTGAGTTTTAATGTCTTTTAAATTGGGTGTCATGTTCTGTAGGAATGTATAGTGATGTGTTTAAAACTAAAAAGAAAGAATGAAAGAGTCCAATGTATGTATTTTAATGGAAGGAAGAGAACTTTGGGACATAAAGCAGAAAACTTTGAAAGGAACATAGTATTTGTAAAAAAATACAAATTCAATGCAAGTAAACTCTTCATTGTTCTCACCCTTAGAAGTAGCTCTGGAGAAATGTGCAGACTTCAGTAGAGTTATAATAGATTTGCAGTGCATTGAGTGAGAAGACCTTGGTTTCCTGTTTGGTAAATATTCTTTATAATATAAAAACAAAATATGTGTGTGTTTAGCATTGCTCATGTTGAATATTCCCATCGACATCTGTGTTCAGGAGGGTAGGTACGTATCAATTTAAATAGACTGTGTTTGTCAGGAATTACTATTACTATTTTAATTTAAAAAAAAAAAAATTCTGCATCTGTTAAAATTCTATGTAAAAATAATTTATGAGGAAATTTTATGCTTTATTTCTTCTTTTAAATAATGCTCATGTAATTATGTCACCCAATTACTTGTATTAACATACCCTTGTAATTTGTATGGGTTTTCTTCATAGCAATTGCCATTACAATTTAAAGAAAAGTATTCTCCTCGGACAAGCATCTTTTATAAAGGGCATTTTTAATAGGGAGGAATTGTATCTTGTGTAAAAGAATAATTCTTGTGACAAAAATTGTTGACCTTTTTTCTCTTTTGTTATGTTCATTTAGGCTGGCTAAAATTGCATACATATTCATGTATTTTAATAAGAACAAAGCATTACTCGTGGATATTTTCCATAAATTTGTTCTCATAAGCAATTTGATAGACATCTACTATAAGTGTAATGGGGGAAGTTTACAGTAAATCAGTCTGCCTGGTTTAGAAAACTAGAATTTATTAACCCATTTCCCAAAGGCCCAGTGTTACCTATGAGATTAGAAGAAAATTGTCACTGTTTCTGTTTTAGAGCAGGGGCACTTTATAATAAGACTATATCGTCTAATTGTTTAAAAATTCATTGTGTTTTATCGAAGTGAAATCAATTTACCTCATACTATTAATTGTTTGTAAGATTAGAGGCAATCAAAAAGTCTGGGAAATCCTGAGTACATTTTTCAGCTGGGATTTTCTGCATAGGCTCTGATGGGTTCCTGTTGCTAACCACTGAGAAGCTGTCGATATGCTGGTTAAGCAATGTGCTTCTGTATGAAAAGCTTCTAGCAGTAGTATCAGTGAAGTGGTATCACTAATAAACCTTCTATTAATTGCTCAAGCAGTACCCCGAGACAGGACTCAGAGGCCAGAAGCAGGGTAACCTGTCACTCCAGTGTGTCAGGCAGAATGTCAGGTTGTGAGGCTGGCAGGGTATGTGAGTTAAGGTATAAATCACTCACACTCAGGGCATGAATGAAGTGCTAAGCATGTTTGGGAGAATGCTTGAAATTCAAAATGAAGAGTTAATTTTTTTTTTTTTTTTTTTAATTTATGGCCACAGAACTTTGTATCTGTTAACTCCTTGTGTGTCGTTTTCTTTTCCATTACTTTATGAAGGAGAAACACAAATATATGCACTCATTAAAGGAATTGTAAAAAAATTAATCTTGTGTTCTTTCTGTACTTTAGCTGATATCACCAGATATTATCTTTATATATATATATATATATATATATATATATATATATATATATACACACAGTAATATTTCAGTCCTTTTTGTATTACGGGAAAAAAGTGAAGATTAACAAAATAGTATGCATCTCTTAATCTTGCATGTTCCATCACATCTGATAGTTTTATATACTCTATATACCTCTCCATATAAATCAGTTGAAGGACTGGAGCCTTCTCTTGTACAATTGAATAAATTATAAAAATTATTCCATCCTTTGCTCCTCACTTAACCTTAGCATAGAACTTGATCAATTAATTTTGGTGGTTTCCTGCTTAGTTTCATTTCTGATTCTTATGTATGCACAATTCTTTGACAGCATTAATGGAAGAACAGGGGAAATGTTATATAAAAACAAAGGAAAAGGCCTAGTTTCAGTACTTTGGAAACTGTTGGGGCAAATGTTTGTACTGTGGCTGGGATCATGGTCCTGCATTAAAGGCCATTTGTAAAATCCCTTGCTGGCAAGGCCATTTGGAAAGTTTTTACCAGCCAGGTTTCTACCTCCAGAAACCATAATAAATGCAGAGGACATTTCTCCTTTTTTTTTTTGTTTCCATCTTTAAAAGCAATGCTACAGTACTAACAGGAAGCAATTCCACTACATTGATATTTTTTACATAATTTTCTTAATTTTATTCTGTTATGTCTCAATTTGATGCCCCTCCAGCCACTCCATTTTGATGTTTTTGTTGCTGAGCAGTCATAACTTTAACACACTGCAAATAATGAAACAAAAAATCATACATTTTTTGATCCACATTAGGATTTTCAGACAGAAGCAACACTGAACAAGAAGGTGCTGTGATGTGCTATGTCAGTGCCTTCCAGTCTGAGCATATTAACCCAGATCATTGTTTTTTTCCCCCTACCTAAATAACAGACAAAGACTGTACTTTTTAAAATAAGCAACTGTTCAGACAAATCAGAAAGGAAGTAGAAACCTGGAATTTCAAATACCTGACAGTCATAAAATGTGCCCATCTGAACTATGTACCCATATAAGCCACTGTTGAACTTTACTCTTGTATCAGACAGAATTGTAAGAAACAGAAAGTTGCAGTACATGGACAGGAAGTGCAAAGTACAGAAAAGCCCTGTCATTTGCCAAAGACATCTGAAACTAGTAATATAAAATCTTTTATCTTGAGGTTAGAATTATCTTGTAGTTGGACTGCAAGATTACTCTGGGACTCCAAATGAAACCCTGCTGTGTAACTCCTATCTAGTCTTGAAAAGCATGTGCAAACAGAATAACAATACAGAAGGCAAAATGGTCATATTATCGCTGCAGAAAGGCAAAAAGTGAGAATATCTACCACATTTTCCAAGTAAAACCCATATTTTCATATAAAGTCTGTGCATAGGTTTAAAAGTACCTATTTTTTTAGCATCAGGCTGGTGTATGTACTCATTCAATTACTTCAGGTATTTTACATTTCCACTTAGGAAATGTTCTTAGTGTTTCCATTGCAGTCTTTCATATAAATCAAATTGATAAAAGATACTTAAAAACTTACGCTTGTAAATCATGATGAGATATAATTAATGCCTCTAATAATCCATTAGCTGCAAACAAGCTGAGATATGATGTAAGGTTCTTGAGCTGTTCTCCCGTTGTGCCCCCCGCTATAGATCCTGCAGGGCCATAAAATAGCATGCAGAAGTTCAGAATTCTGCAATACCTTTTGAGAAAGCCTGAAGGATCAAGTGTGAAATGGATGTGGTTCCATAAATCATTACTCTTGATTCCATAAATCAACACTCAAATGTTATTCTTTAAAATATAGAAAAAGCAGGAAAGAATTGCTTCCCTATTTCACCAAAAAAATATAGCTCATAATTACTTAATGCATAAATATGAGAAAGATTCCAGAGATAGGGTTGCTCTGGGTGTACTAAGAGAATAGACAATGTCAAAATGATGTTTTCATGAATAAGCCTTGGAGAAATCCAGAATTCTGTGCGAAAATATGTATTTGCACTGAGACTAGTTTAGGCTCAAGTGGCATTATTAAACCATCTTAGCTGTAAAAGTAAGTCTCAGTTAATTTGCCAGATGAGTACAATCTGGAAAGTAAATTTTGCTTGTCTTACTCTTGTACAGGTCATGACAGAATGGCTGTTCCTTGAGGAAGACAAGAAAGGTTTTGTCCCTAAGGCGGGGGAAAAAAGTTTAATAAAACAGAACCTCCAAAGTTAGGGATCATATTTGTTAGGGTAAAAAACTTAATGTTTCAGTGAATTTTGCATCTGTTTTAAAGCTCTATGATGAGCCATCCTTTAGTTTTCTCTGGTTCTGGTCCAGCGTAATGAAATCAGTTCCTGTAGGTAGAAATCCAAATTCTAAGAAGGATATTTCTTGGTCCCAGTAGAACTGATACTATTTTGTATAACTGTTTCGATTCACACTATTAAGAACTTTTCTGTGATTTCTGGATCACAGATTAATTCCAGAATCTTACATCCTGCAAGTCACTAACTGAAATATTGTGAAACTGCTCATTATTGTATCTGAAAAGGGTATTGAGATCTTGTTCATGCTGCTGGTGCTTCACAGTCCGATTATTGTAACGCATTTCATTTCAATCTTCCCTTCTCTCTTGAGAGTTGCCAGCAAATGGTCCAGAACTTCAGTTAGACTTCTTTTCTATTAGAGTTGTCACCAGCATAGCTCCTGAATTCTTTATAAGATCTACTGATGTGATCTAGAATAAAGGCCTGCTTTTGACCTTCAGGCATTGGCATTGCCTTGCTCAAACTTACTTTTTGACCTTTCTGTCTCCTAATGTTCTGTGCCTCTCCTTGGATCATCAGCCAAGCTGCCTTTCCCAGTCTGGGCTTGTCACCTTTAAAGTAATGGTTACAAGTGTATTGATGCAGTAATGACTTTACAGCCCAGCAAGCTCCACTTCATTAAATTGGTTGTAATTTGAACTCTGAAACAAGATAGCATCTTCCGTAATTATATTTAAATAAATTAAGGTTAGAACTGTGGTATTTAGTTAGTGATAGATTACCTTTATTTATTCTTATACCCTGTCCCAGGACATTGTATGCATAATTAAAAAAATAAGGCATATACTCTCATATAGGATGGTTATGATATATAAGCACATTGACATGAAATTTAATGGTGCAATTAGCAACAGTATTTTCTGTGTTATTCATAGAAGCTGTTGCAGTATTTTATACTGCTTCCTAGTAATTAGTATATTAGTAATCCAGGTGATGGGAAGAGAAGTATTATGTAATGGTAACTGCTTCATTTCAGAAACACCAGGGCTTTATGTATATTCAGCCTTCGTTCTACATTCCTTTTCCTCTGTGACTTACAAATATGCACATTTTGCTGCAACACAGGCTCTTCCTCACTTTGGAAAAGGGAAGGAAAAGAAGTGGAAGCTGGATAACCTGTGTTTACTGGCCTAATTTCAGACTCTTTTAAAATCATCTTAGAGTCTAGCATAATTCCACTGAAAATCTGGTAGTATAAAACTCCGAAAAGATCAAATGTAGGCACTAGTAATGGAGTGCATAGAGTGTATCTCTTCCAAAAAAGAGACAGATTTTTTTTTTTCCTAAGTTCTTATGTGAAGTGTAAAAGATATTCTTTTGTAATATTTGAGAGCTAATCATTGGATAATGGGTGTTGCATGTTTAATGCAACAGTGTAGCTGTCATGTTTTTCTTTTCTTTTTTTCTTTTCTTCTTTCTTCCTGCACATTCACCTCTTCTTGAACAGAAATAAAAGGTTCAAGGCTTGTCAGCATCAGTTTATAGATAGCTGTTTAAAAATAATGAGGTATTGGGTATTGTAAGGCTCAGGGCTGTCTTGCCAGACTCATTTATTTCCATTCACCTTTTGTCAGAATTGCAGACAGAAGACATTCAATTAAAACTTGTCACCTGTTGCGTGTGACCTAATTTGTATTTGTGAGTGTCACAGATTAGGATGCATATGGAGCCATTTAAAAATGTAAAGGAACAATAGGATTCTTAAACATTTTATGCCACATTTTCTTCATGTGAACATCTTTGTTTATGGACCATTCTTCAAGGGAAATCAGTTGGGCTAAGAAATAATAGAATTTATTTACACCAAGTCTCATTTACATGGGAAAACTAAGGGGATTTTATTCACATTCTTTTGTGGTTTAATGCATAAATGACAGTGCACAAAATTTCAGCATGTAGATGATTAGTTCATGCAAAGTTAATGTTCCTTTCAAGAGAGGTTGAGTACTGAGCTGTGTAAGTAATGCATTTATCAGTTCTTTCGTCAAATCAAAAAAACCAAACCACTGGGCTTTAACCTAAGAAATATGTTTATCAGTTCCTTTGCAAAAATCCAGCCTTCTCATCCCCTTCTCCCCGGACAAAAATGGAATTTCCAAAATACTGCGTACATTTGGTTGCCTAGAAACTTTGTTTACTATTAAACATAAGCAAAATCTGAAGTATTGGCTTGAAGCCCTTGTTTTGCAAAAGCAGTATTTTTCTCTTTTGAATTTTTCAATCTGGAACAATTCACTAAGTATTTTAATTAGCCCAGTTATTTGCATTTTTTAAGTAATAAACTGTTTTTCACAAATCATTGCAGAGGAACAGATAAATTAAACAACTTTTAGTCCCAGATCAAGTTAGATATTAAAGTAATAGACACTGTAGGTTTTTTTTAGTCAGTTCATGAATTAATTGTTTTATAGGCACCTCTCGAGAACAGCCAATTTTACCCCACATTAACAAATACTTACTGATAATAACTGAATGTAAAGTAGGAGGATGATTTTTAGACTTCCTTTGCTACTCTAAATAATGTGTTTAATTGTGGAGATGGCTATAGGAAGACAAAATACTAAAGACTTCTCTTGGTAATTGTTAACCATAGATCAGGAAAACTTTAATGTGAGTCGTTGCTTATAAATTCTTTGATCAATTATGATTCTGTTTTCAAAATGATACCTGCCTAGTAGACACATATTTTACATCTGTAGCTGAATTTTTACCTGCATAAGGTATTATTCAAATACTTTGTCAAGTGATTGCAGAAGCTTTTTGGCATCTGTGTAATTCAGCACATAAAACAAGTATGCAGATCCAGAAAAAATGATAGCTCATCTTACTTCTTCAGCTGTGTTACTTTTCTGTGTGTTTCTACTGCATTGAGAGCGGTTTTTCATGGTTTAAACTACTTTTTCCATTGCAAGTCTTTCAGACTGCAGGGTTAATGCACTGGACTTTAACCCCAAATTATAGAGGTTGCTGAAGTGTATAAAGAGTATTTAGATGAGTGTACATTCTTAAATCTCAATACATTCTGTCTGTGTTCATGGTGGAAAAATCAGCTAGTTTTTCTGGTTTATGTAAATAAAAGCAAAACAGAATTTATAGTATTCACTGAAGTTTACTCAGCAATCTTAGAAATAATCACAGTATGTTCAAGTGAACTGGAACACTCTATCAAGACATTATCCCAAAGGAGAACCATGTTGGAGCCTGCCATTAAAATTATTTCTGTGCTTTCCAGTTTTGCTGTTAATTTGGGTTTTTTTACCTCTGCTGCTAATGTTCCTCTAGAGCTGCAGTTATGGGGGTATTAATTTTTACCCCCATATTAATTAATTAATTTAATTTTCACTGTTGAAGACAATGCTGGGAATATTGCAGACATCTGTAGAGAATGCACTGTTAGACAGTTACATATCTCAAAAAACAAGATAGGAATATTTATCATACATGCCAAATGCTGTGTTAGAGGTGGAATTTGCCAGAGTGGCGTTGATGTAGAATATATCAGCATGCCATGAGACTGTTATTTAGGGGGAGTAGAATATGAAATTCCTGAAGGAAGTCAAAATTGCACATTTGAGTCTGATTTCAAACATGTTATTTACTGATCAAGTATATTATATACATATATATTTTTTTCCCAAAATAAAAAGCTCCCTAATTAAAGGTAGTCAGCAATTTCTTACAGGCAGTCCTGGTGTTGCTAGGACTTGATTTGAAGGATTGGGCTAATGCCTTCCAGTGTAACTTGAGAATTTCTTGTGGGTGTAGAACTCTGTGGAAAGGACAATAATCTTCATGGGTCAAGTGAACAAATGAACACTGGAAGCTTGTAGACAAGGTAAGGAGGGGATGAAGAAGAACAATAGAGATGGATGATAAAGGAGTAAATAGTAGTGTGTGATAAAAGGAGTAAATAATACACTTTTAATATGGCTTGGATCTGTATGGAAAATTCGATGACATGGTTAAATAATATTTTCATCTTGAGGACCTGAATTGCAAAATCAGCAATACACTGGGGTACGGGCAATCCTTTTGTTTATGTAGCATCGTCACAGTGGGTATCTGTCCTCCATGAGGTCTTCAAGGCCTGCATGAGATGTGAGAAAAGGGCCAGAGAATAGGAATAATAATTACGTTTATTGGCGAGGGAGAAACAGATGAGGAAATACAGAGAAAATGAGTTCAGGTTTGCCTGTGTTGCTTAGATTTAATAACCTGATAGGTAGTTCATGTGCTCTGGCCTTCAGTTGTTTCTGTGCAAGGCTATGTGGACACACTTAGTGTAAAGTGCCCAATGTGATTTTGTTGTGTGTTGTGTAGCATTTGATAGAAATCATGCAAAGATTATGCAAGCAACCAGGAGGTAAACTTTTTTTGTAGGAGCTTTTATAGTGACTATATAAAAGCATTTATTCCTTCAAGAGTAGCTGGAGAATTTCCTACTTTGTATCAGTACATTTAATTGTTTTTTTTTAAAAAGTAGCTATTGCATTGATTTACACCGTTTCCATCTCTCCTTTATTATGGCTCTACAGCCCAACCCTCATCTTCTGAGATTTGTAAATCTCTGACTACTCATCACTCTTGAAGAAATGAGTTCATGAGTTGTGCTTGTCCTGGAATATAAAGTGAATGTGTTGCACTTCAACACTTAAAGTAACTGCTCTCTTAACTGGTCACAAGGCTGTTCTTCCTATTTCTACCCTGTGGTCATCCCTATTTTTCCCATTAGGGCTCTTGGTGTTATTTCTCTGTTGAAGGCTTTCCAAATTAGCATTAGGAAATGTGAAGAATCAACTTCCTTGCCTGTGGTGGAGCTGTGTTCAGTGACATTAATGGATGTTCTGAGCCTGAAGAACTGTAATTATAATATGTACAATGCAGTTCATTGGGAGATACTACATGATTTTTTATGGCTGGAGTGGGTATCTTTCTTTTCACTTCATGGTTGAGGACTGATTGGGTGAGTGAATGGAGACACTGAAGATTTTGTGAAGCCAAAATGCACTGCAGAGCTGAAGCAGAGATTTACTCAATTTATCCAGATACCACAATATCCCCTTTAATAATCTAAATACAGACTGTGTGGGATTCAAACAATTACATCTGTGACTGATGTAAAGCTCTTCCTGCCCCAAATGAAGATTTTTTGTGGACAAAATTATTTTTATTTCTTCCCTTTGTTATTGTAACAAAGGAGGCGTCAGTTGCTACTGTCTTGAGAGCTACTGTCTTGATAAATAAACCTTTATGTAGTGAATTCTCTCATATAAACTATAGGAGTTGCAGAGGAATATGTGTACATATACACTGGAATCTCTAGATTTCAGTTTGCTACCTGCCGAACTCCAAAGTTTTTATGGAATGTCAGATGGGTAGAGCTTGTTAAGCAGTGTCTTACACTGTGTTTACTTCTATACTTCCCTTGGGAAGTAAAATACCACTTAGGGTATGTTAGATTATCAGAACTTTGTATCCAAAGTATCTACTTTCTTACAGATATAGATACAGAAAAATATAGATATAGGATATCTTACAGATGAAGGAAATATTGGGAGCCAAAATGATGGTAAACTCAGTTTTAATGGAAGGGTTATAAAGCTCTAATTTATAGTCTGTTGGTGTTATCAAAACTATTTTCACATTCAAATTTGAATTAGTTCTATTATAGATTTAGGTACGTTTAAACTGTGCAATACAATTGCTCCTCAGTTATCCAGAAGTTGGGGTTTTTTTAAAAGAAAGCTTTTTTTATAGATATGGTGATGTATATTAGGTGAGGGTGTGGATCTAAGTCAAATTTTGCTATTATGACATTTTTTTGTATTTCCTTCCATTGAGTATGTGAATGGCTTGAATGTGCATCTCATCTAATGTGAAAGAAGTAAAAAAAAATGTTCATCTAGGTAGATTTATATTATTTTAATTTAAGCTTCAGTTCCATTACTTTTTGATTAAACATACTTCTGTCTGATGCTATCCATCTTTCATCACTATGAAATCTGTTCCCAAGCAGAAAGAAGGATGGCATCTGAATTATGCAGAAATCATTTTCTATCTATTTTTCTTCAAATGCTGGGCAGTCTGTTTCATAATCCCACCAATATTGCATGTGGCTTGTTCTAATCCTCTGCCTGTTTCTGAATATTCAACTATCAAACCATGGTCTTTTGCTGTTTATTTTTATGCCAGTGTATTGTCCTGGATGTCATTTGCTTCAGGTGTAGCTTAAACTCCCAATTCAAGTGTTAAGAACAGTGAGCTACCATTAGTTCTGGAAAAGTTTGTGGTATAGTTTTTTAAATGGTCTGGTAGTTCATGGGTTTCTAAGTATAACTTTAAAAAAATGAAACCAAAAATAACCATGATTGAATCAGCAAAAATTTTATCAAAGAGCTTAGACCACAAATCAGTCACAAGTTGCGTAGGTAACTACTATAAATAAGATCTCATTCATAATTATGCAATGACCTCTTGGAGTATGTGGTTCATTTGTGTTACTATTCAAATCATGTGATCCTCATAAATGCAACTGGCGACATACAATGAGAAATGTACTTCCTGGGTTTGATACACAGTCTTCTGCTGTAAACCAGGTGAAATTTCACTGTTAGGTAGAGGTGATGAGCTGCTACTTTCCTGATGAGCAAAAGCTATTGAACACTCAACTGAATTACAGTTGCAGGTGTTTGTTGTGTGCTTAAAGCAAGCATCTCCTTCCTGTGTTAGTAACCCAAGAAATATAAGCAAAAAAAAACTAATACCACCCCAACAATAGTTGAACTTGGATTTCTGGCTAATTGTCAAAACAGCTTTCCTTTACCAAAGCCCAGTTAATCCTTTTTTGGATTTTGAGAAGAGGGCTGCCAGATGTTTCCCAGTAACTAGTCTGTGCTAGCAGTGCAGGTTCAGAGACAGCACATAAACTCTGCTATGTTCTTCTCGCTGTGCACAAGAGTTGTGACTTCTTTGGTGGTGGCTTCCCCTGCTGTCCAGAAGCCAGTTCTTGAGATATTCTGTGTGTAAGGGAGAGATCAGAGGAGTGGGAAGTAGAAGAGTGGGGCACAATATTAGCAATAGAAAATACACATAGAGGGAGGAGAGCTAAAATAGACAATGAAAAATGGGAAAGTGAGTTGCACTTTAATACATTGCTCTCAGGGGCCGTTGATACTTAATGTGTCCTTGCGTTCTTGTGTTGTTAAATCCGTGTCATCAGGGACAAATTTTGCACTTGGTATTACTTGTCCTGTTGTCCTGCATATGTGCCAAGTTCTTCAACTTCCGTGTTATGTTACTACTTGGTTTTAGTCACATTCATCTGGGCTGTCTGGAAATCTGCCTGGGAGACTCAGAAAGAAATAAAAATATTTCTGTGTTTTGTAAGACCTACTGTCTTTGCACCCCTTCATCTTGTTTCATTTTGTCAGTGAGAGCACCTATAGCTTGTTTAAGGAAGGTAGACTCATATATCCATACAAACCAGCCAGTAGAATGTTGTATTTAAGGAATGAACAGTATGGAGGTAGAACACAAACGTTAATTCATCACTGATGACATCTAAATGCACAACTGTACAATTTCTTTCAAATCCTCATGAACAATTTCAGTCTTTAAGCCACATATATATTCTTATTTTACTGGGGATACTTACTTTGTATCTTCTGGCCATGTTAATCCATCTTAATTTGATTTTGACTATCTGAACTGTATACAGGACTCATTGTTCCTAAAGTTCTAATCCTCTGTACTTCTCTGCTCATAATGTTATGCTTCTATATCCATGGTGTTTATTACAGCTTTGAAATTCTGCTTCTGGCAAAGATGACTTAAGATTAGCCTTTTTCAAATGGAAACTAAACTTGCTAGCTGTTTTTAATAATATGTAAAAATGAATGAATGGTTTTAAATGAACAGGAAATTATGTTGTATACTTAGTCTTGCATGTGTGAAACTCTAAACTGCTTGCAAATACTTGTAATACTGATTTCCCATGCTTTCTAAAATTAATCTTTTGAAATAAATATGTTTTTAATATAAATATTGGAAGGCAGGAAATAGAAGATTATTACCTGAAAGGCATGCTCATAATGTATTTAATTACATGTTTGCTTGTGTTTTCAAATGTAGGTGTGCGCCTAGACCGAGTACGTGGAGGTCGCCAGAAGTACAAGCGCAGAATAGATGCAGAGAACAGCCCATACCTGAACCCTCAGCTAGTTCAGCCAGCAAAAAAGCCATGTGAGTACACCACATGCACAACATTTCTCTCTCAGTACAGCCTATTGACTCCCAGCCCTGTTTGCTAAGCTCCTTCTGAATTGAACAAGGGTTTGGTCAGAAAATATTACCATGAGGACTATATCGATTTGGCTGTTAACAGGTTTTGTTTTAAATATGCTCATCTTTCTCAAGTGGAGTTGAACAAAGAGTGTTTTTACAGGTGGAAGTGTATAAAAGCATGGTTTATGCAGTGCAAATTTTACATTTACAGGTTATCTTTATTTTCAGTGGTACATAAAACGGTTCATACCGTGATCATCAGCTCATTGAAGCTTCTACTTTCAGATTTCACAAGAAACTGATTTTTGTAGTTTTCACTAACTAAATGAGTTTGACTGCTCAACCTCCCAATGAAAATACATTAAGAGCCTCATTAATTTATACCTATAGATTAATACACTACCTAACATTAGATTAAAACAGCAATATGCCACACTAATAACAGCAGAAAGTGGTAGTTTGGGCTGTAGTGCCCTCATGGATTTTTTTTTAAATTTTTTTTTTCTTTGTTTTGTTATGTTTTAATAATGTCCTTGATTTATCTCACCAGGCTGAAATTAAGAGAGAAAGAGATGATCATCTCACTGCTAAAATACAAGTTCCATCCTCTTTGCGATTAACTAAAAATAGTTAGGGGTTTTGCTTTGCAGCTTATATAAACTCAAGCAGTGACTGTACTAATTCCATGAAGTAAATTTTAATAGCATTATAGCTGTAGTTCAAGAGGCTGATGTATTACCCTGCAAAGACACACAGGCTCTGTATCAAGAGTTGTAAACTCTTCAAATTCAAATAGGAATACACGTGTCCAGTTGCTCCTGCTGAGGAGGTTAATTTGCTTGTAACATGGATAAATAAGCCAGTGAAATAAGGAGGGCAAATTCCTTCTTTGTCTCCCATTTGCCTCTGCCCCTAAGCCTCTGACTGCACACATGTCAGTTTTAGCCCCTTGAAAATACCTGGCTGGGTGGAAAATGGAATCTGTTTCCGATGGTGTTCCCCAGTAGGGGACAGTGCTGTGTACAATACGTTTGAGCATATGGGGATCTGGAGAGCAAATAAACAGTCTTTGAACTGTAAGTGAAAGGGCATTTTAGCTGTGTCAAAGAAAAAACAGCCAGTTTTACATAAAATTAAGGCTTAAGTGAACATATGGCATAGTTTCCTTTTGCCTTTCCAAAAAACATTATGCTGATTATATTCCTTCAATTGTCCAATCTGGCATCTTCTACTCAGCCTCCATAAGCTGTCCCACTGTTCTGTAAATACAATCTAGGGCTGCACTAAGCAGATTTTGCACATTATAATAAAAACTTTCTGATAATACAATAAAATTTAATAAACTCTAATGCTTAATTTCATTAGAGGTTTAGTTTTCCTGGGTGCACAGATTGTCAGTTTTTCATTTACTTGATATTGTCATTGAGTAGAATTGTTGATAGCCTAACATACCAAAAAAAGCCAAGACCAAACAGACAAAAAAAAAAAAAAGAAATAAAAATAAAATCAAACCCAAAAGCCCCAAACCCTTAAGATATGAACAGAGGTTAATGCAGTTGTCCTGAAACACAAGGATCTCTGTGTAAACCCAAGATTATTGCAACGTGGCGCATTACATTACCTATAAGGCGATAACTACACCGATTTCTGTAAGCTCCAGTTGTCTAAGATAAACTAACCTCCTCATAAATCATTACTCATTATCTGAGTGCCTCCCTCCATTTTCCTTAGCTTATTCAAGTACAAACAATTTTGTAACAAACATTTTTCAAACTTAATTTTCAAATCCTGGCAGATAAGTGTCCAGACTTGAAACAGTTGAATTGGTTTTGTGTGGAAGTAGCCTGGGAGATTTTCTGGACCCTGACTGATAGTTTATGCATAACAAAGGCACAGCAATGAAAATTGGGTTCTATTGATTCTAATTAGGGAAACATTAAATAAGATTTACCTAGAAACAGTGCTCATGGCTATTCAATTTCCTGAGCAATGGAGTTTTCTGAGTACATTCAGAATTTTCCTATGTTCTGTGCTAATGCATGAAGCTTTTTCCCCCCTGTAAGGAAACAACAGGTGTTTGGAGGATCTTTCCTACACATACTACTGATCTCTGTTATATTTTCCACCTTCACCATAGAATTTAGTGGCCTGGCCATAGATTTTATGACTGCAAAATAAGAGGTATTTGAGATTCTGCAAATCCTGAATCAAAATAGACAATATTCCTAAATCATCTATGGAATGCCATTGGTGAGGAGCCTCATACACTAATGAAAGTGGTTCTTCAGCCATTTCTTCTGCTGCAGGGGAAGAAATCCCAGAACTTGAGGATGAGAGTGCTTCTTCATTCGTTTATCATTTAAAAACCCAGATAGTAGAAGTCTTCAGCTGCATGCATATGTTTGGATGTTAAGAAACTCTTAATTAATTCATCCTATTTTCCTAACCAATTAAAAACACTGGAATTTGGAAAGAAGTAATGTTGTCTTTTCTCACTTAGGTGTTTTCTGTGTGAAATTGAATAGATTATGAAGAGACTGTTTAAAAACTAAAAAAAACATGCAAAGGCTGTTTGCCAATATAAGTTAAAACTACCATTTGTCATTTCTAAATAAGACTAGAATTCCTCATTAATCAGTGTGATAATCAGTTGACTATTGAGTTCAAAAACTTAATCAGTTGGCAGAGTTCCTATAGTTCATATAAATTCATATAACATGAATATGTCCCCTTGTAATAAAACAATGTGTGTTTGATGTGATGGTTTCCAGTTCACTCTTGCACTTACTATATGAAAGACTAACATATATCACAACTTCTGACACACAAATTTGGAATAAGGCAAAAATTGCAGAGACAGTACACCAGAGTCAAGGAGTGTGTGTCACTAAAGAGCAGTAAAGTATCAGAAATCTGAATCAAGTGAGCATTTTATGGAAATATGTCATGGACTAGTAGGGATCCTCTCTGACACTGCTGGAAGCAGTCAGCTTCCATTGCAGGACAGTGTAGTCTGTCCCATGACTTACATGCAAATGGGTAAAATTATACTAATTCTGACAGCATTCTCTGCCCTCAGAAAATGCTTGGTGTCTTCTCACAGTGGAATCCCATTTATATCAAGCCTTACAACATTTTTATCTCACTGACGGGAACAAATTCATGTAAAATCACTAAAGGGTATCATTTGGGCTTTAAATTCTGGTGGTGCATTTGAGGTCAAAAAATGTACCTGCCAGGAAAAGTAAAATGTAAATATATTGGGAAGTATAGTAATGTACCCTGTATTAGGAGGCTTAATGAATTAGTCCTTTTCCAATTTTTCAGTTCTGCCTTCTCAGTGTAATAAATCAGGCTCCTGTATAGAGATAAAATATTTCCATTGTGCCTTCACACGGATATAGTGCTCATATTATGTTTATCCTACTTACAGAATAGCAACACTGTATTGTAAATCTTGTGGGCTCTTCTCTTTTTTTCCTCTCTGCATTTTTCCATATAACTTAATTGATTATTCCAAATAGATGCCACAAGTCAACTGGATGAAAAAGTAAATATTTAACATGTGAATGAAAATGCTATATAGATAAAAATAAGCAGTGTGTGACTACGATAAAGTATCATTCCTTGCACAAAACCAGTTTTCTGAGGTAGAGTTTGCATACTTTAATATTTTGCATAATTTTACACTCTTTATTCTCCCTGATTTTAGTGGTTTTTCCTGTTTAGAAATGAGAAGGAGATCATTAGCCTTGGTTTATACATAAAGGATGGTATTTGGGGTAACTGACAGAAGTTAAAGATTTCAGTGACTGACTGTGGTATTTTATCACTCAAAAGTGCCCCTGCCTTTAAGGGGTAGGATGGGTTGCAGGTAATCAGATAAAGGCAAAACTTTTCTATTTGAACAGTACAAAATATGCTCTAATGCATTAATCTTTTTCAATAAAGTCTGTACTCCAGTAATAAAAGGGGATTATGTTTTTCTATGTTCTATTGAATTTATTATCTTAAGAACATATATGTCTGGCTTGATAAACACTGTTCATGGATCAGATTTGTTTGTCCTGTAACCACTTGGAGGAGGTCATGAAGTTACAATAAGGTGTAATCAGGTTGAGCGTCTTAAGACAAATTTTTGTGCACTTTGAAATCTGAGCCATCTGTTTGAAGTGTAGAATGATGCTACTGGTGATCTTGTAATGTTCTGGACCATTTTTACAGATAACAAGATTGTCTCCCATTTGCTGGTGGCTGAACCAGAGAAGATCTATGCTATGCCTGACCCCACTGTTCCAGACAGTGACATCAAAGCACTTACCACTCTTTGTGACCTGGCAGACAGAGAACTGGTGGTGATCATTGGATGGGCTAAGCATATTCCAGGTACATTCAGTATTTATTACAAATAGATAATGGACAAAAATCATCACATGGGTTATTCTGTGCTGGTAAAAAAATACCAATTTTTTCCCTCCCTACAACACATAAAGTTTTTGTAAAGCTCAAGAATATTCCTACAGAACATAGTTTAGATGATCATGTATCTTACCTTGGAAGAAGTAGTGTTGTTGCTGCGAGTCTTACCATGTTAATAAGTTTCACATGCTGCTTGGGGAATTACTTTTCTTTCAGGTTACCTTTATTAACTTTCCTTCTCTCCTCTGTAGTCATCTGATTCAGCAGTATTTGAATGTAAGTAGGGCTCCTCTGTTACAGACATGCAGCACTACTGACAGAGGAGGTGAAAACTTTGGTTATGTTTTGGCAAGGCACAGAGGAATTGTACTCTTCATTGACTGATCTAGTGTGAGAACTGAATTGTACCAGCAGTTCAGTACAAAGACCTGAACTGACCCAAAGAGTCTCTTCTTACAATTTAGTATTTCCTTGGTCTGCACAGAGTGGACTGCAGTCTGCATCACATAAATACATTGATATTATAAAAGCTGACTTATTAGCAAGAAAAATGGGGGTCATCAAAAGCAATTTCTCAGAAGATTAGCAAATCCTTCAGATAACATTCCAGGTGTATTTTTGCCCCTACCCAATGCTGAGGTGTTTGTTCTTGCTTTGAGAGCTAGCAGACAAACTTAGAGAAGTCTCCAGGGTTCTCAGTCTATCACCTTTCACAAATGGTAAAGTCACACAAAAAAAGGTCAGCTTTTTCTCTTGTTTCTTAAGGTATTTTTCTTGTCCAGCAGATGAGTGAACATGTTGATGTGTTTTCATCAGCTCATTAGTTTTCTAATTTTGATAGTGGAGCCTTATTAAGCATGAGAGTGGATAACCTTTAATTCCTCAGAGTAATACGTCATTCTCATTTTAGATGTGATTTTGGGACACCTTAATAGTAGAATAAATAATCCAGTCAGTTGTTTGTTTATCAGAGTTAAAGATACTTTATTTCTAGTTTCAAAAGAAATTGCAAAGAAATATTCTTGCTGTTTGTTTGGTTTTTTTCCCTTGTTCTAACCAGTTCTTCTGGGTCATCTTGGATAAATACAAACACTATAGATATAATTGCAATCAAAGAATAATAATAATTTGTACCTTTATGAAGTGTTTTGGTTATTTTTTTCGCTTTAGAGGAAAGACAACAGCCTACAGACTCTAAAGTAGTCAGTTGAAATTTAGTCATTCACTTTGCTGCAAACGGTATATAAACAAGCTCTTGTATCACAAGCAATGTTTTTCTGGTACAGTTAACTTATTTCTGTCTCCTTAAACTAGTTTGTCTTTATGCTTTGAATGCTACAGTAATTTCTTTAATCAAATTGATGGAAGTCCCTTTCCCAGCCCACACTGAAACCAATTTATTGGTCATGATACGCCGGCTATGTTGCTAACAGTCGTAACGAACTGTCAGGCAATATCGCAGTGCAGCTAATTTGAAGTCATTAGGTGTGCAGCGTTCAGGCAACAATTTGTTACAGTGGTTAGGAACACAGCTGACATTTCTGAATGGCTTTGTTCTGAGCAGTTCTAGATGAGCCCAAGCAAATTGTAAACTAATTTAAACATCACTCTATATTATAGTAGCTACTTTGTCTTACACTGGTTGCTAATAAAGCACCCCAAATTAAGTCAAAATGAGTTAAGTAGGTGAGTTTGAGTTTCATCTTTGGAAGATACCTAGATCACCTTAACCAAAATAGAGTAGCTCTCAAAGAAATCAGTCATGCTCCATAGCAGTTGCAGGGGAACTTTTGTCAGGCTGATTTGTGAGTATGCTGTGTAGTTTGGATTTAGCTGGAGGGATGGGAAGAGCAGGGGGATGAGACTGAGCACCCTTTAAAATGATTGTTTCAGTTAGTGTGGAAAAGGTATTGGATGACATAAACTGGTCCCGAAAATTTAAAATCTGAGCAACTTGATGAACTTACCTGCCACAAGACAGCATTTTAGTACAAAGAAAGCTCAAACCTTAGAGTGCTAAAGCCACCCTAGGTAAGTGTACTTACCTGATTTCATTTACAAATGAGAATTAAAAAAAAAAAAAAAAAAAAGGAAATAAAGACAATCTTTTTATAAGCCTTCAGTTAACAGAGGACAGTGATAAAATCTGTGCTTGTTGTCTGCCATTTGATCACAAAAATCAAAGTCCAAGGGTGCTGGACATGCTAAAGGGCAAATATGTTGAGATTTTGTAGCTTGGTTTTGAACACTGGAGTATGGCTGAACTTGGAGTGCCTACTCTCAGCTAATGTCTGGCACAGAACAACTTCTGGAAAAGCCTTGATTGGTGCTTGCCTGTTTGTGAAGCTAATTAATGTTACTGTAGGCAGAAGCATAACGGGATGGGGTAAAGGATAAATTAGGAAAGGGGTACAAATTACATAAAAGTTCACTGTAGCTTGGCAGACCAAGTAAACCCTTGGTGTAAATCTTGTAGAGTCGATTAATTATACTAGTAGTGAATTTGTGCCTAGCACAGCAAAGCAGCAATCAGCAAATCTTTCTTTACTATAGTGATTTCTTAAGGTTCAGTGTAATTAAAGGCCCGTATATATCAGGTGCTTAATAACTAATAAAGATCTCAACTCTAAAGCATTGCAATGTAAAATTTGTCTTTGTGGAGGAAACCGAAGCAATGTTTTTGCTCTTCTGAAAAAAAGTCTTTTAATAGGATTATCTACAAAAAGGTAACAATGCAATATTCATTCTGCCCTGGCCAACAGTTTCCCATTTCAGTCAGAGACTAAAAAATGTTTTCAAATTATACAAAGTTCAAGTCCTTTCATAAAATCATTAGTATTTTTGTGGTATTGGAAATATTTCAATAGTTGCTTTTATTGAACAAAAAGTCTATACCATCTACAAAAGAAAATATTGAAAGAAAAATATATATGGAAAGCCTTTATCAGTAAATAGAATTAGTCTCCTTGCATTTATAAATCAAATAAATGGAAAGTGTGTTGTTATGAAACATGACCATGTCTTATCTGAAGAAGAAAAAGATCACAATGGCATTAGGAAATGCTTGACTTTAGTTAGAGAGGCGTAAGGGCACAAGAACAGATGATGGTGCCCTAATAGCCCTTTTTAAGAATGACAGGGCCCCGCCATTAGCATCCTTTTATATCCTTGGAAATTGCTCATGCCTCGCTTTTATGGTTCCTATCTGCCTGACTCTTTTTTATTTCTCTTTCAATTTCATCCGCGCTCGGATAAGCGCATGCTAACACAATATGATTGAGCTGTAAAATGGAACGCTGTCGCCTCTAATCTCTTTTATGTAGATATGGAGGTACTTCCACACTCCACTTCATTCTCTCTCCATTGTTGGCCTTTTTAGAATGTGTTGCCGAGTAATGGAGGCTCAGTCAAATATTAGAGCTAGGTTTCACAGGGTGTGATAAGAAGATTATCAGGCCAGCAGTCAGATCTATTGTTGTTCTTTGTGTCAGATTAAAATATTCTGATGTACTGTAACTTCGTTAGTAAAATACTGAAGGTGCTTAGGGAGAGAGGTTGATTCTGCTTCATCTCCTGCCTGATGAGACAAAACTCCTATTAACTGACCTAAATAAATTGTAAATGTATTAGGAAGACCCTGCAAGATTTATTTTATTTTGTTTTATTTTTGTTTTGTTTTGTTTATCTTTGAAATAAGGAACCCTTCCTTAATTCAGTATTTTCTGGTAGTTGAGCTTCCTATCCTTCACACTGTATTTTGGGGAGTTCCTATTTCATTGGTTGCATTATATTAATTAAACTTCCGCTATGTAGGGTTGTTTTCTGCTGATACCTACTTATAGCACCAGAATCTTTTTGGCACAATTTTTGTAACTCTCTCATTGACATTCACTAAAATGTGCAACTTTCTTTCGTATTAAATGGAGGCAGCAAACATTAAGCTCTTAAGAAATAACAGGAAGCTAAAGACAAAATGTTCTCTACAAAATTTGCATGCGTGAAAAAAACATCAACCAGACCACAGAAATCAACTTTTTGCACTTAAGATGAAAAATTTGTTTGGAAACATTAAATGAGAGTAATACATCAAAAATAACTAGTTACATTATTTAGTAAAGTAAGCCTGCTTGTCTTCAGCTGAGTCCCTGTTTTGTTAGAAATAACAGTGTTCAAGGAAGGGAATAGTTAGAAATTGATACTGCCGTTGGTACTAGTATTACAAAAAAAAAAAAAAAAATACATTATTTTAATGTAACAAAGGCAAGGATGTTTTGAATATTTTAGTGTTAATATTTTATGAAACATTGTTGTTCTAGCATATTCTTTGTGGAGGACAATATTTAAGCTTTCCTTTCCAAAGCACCTCTCAGGGGTGTAGTTTGACATTCTAATACTGAACAAGAACATGATTTGCTGCAGAGTTGTCATTTCCAAAATGCCCTTTTCTCACCATGTGTTTCAGAAATACCACCCCATGTAGGTAAAAGTACAAAAAAAGTTGACCACAATCAACTTGTGTGGATTGTTATTGGGGCAGCCCGTAGAGGATCTCAGCTCTGCGAGGGGGACAGGTGTATTTCTGTGTGTCTGTACCGTGCTGCCTGCTGCTGTAACATTCTTTTTTTTTGTGCTCAGCCTTCCCTAGTCCCTTGTGCTGCTAGCTGGATTTAGGGCCATTTCAGACACAACCCTGCAGCTTCTGAGAGCACCCCATCACAGGGTGCCTGTCCCTCCACAGAGAGCTGGACATGTAAATGTGGTGTTCACTGCTCATGTGACATGGAATGGAGGATGAGTTGTGAGGTGCTAAGAGGTTGGCAGGAATAATAACTTGAGCCTCCCGGGGAATCAGGACATCCTGCCCTTTCTCAAAGTGCTAACTGGGACACTTTATCAAAAGCCTGGTATCTGCCTTTCTTTTAACTCTTTCTACAAACATGCTTTAAGTACAGAAACCAGACCTGCTCTTCCTGCAAGGGAAACGTTCTTGAATTCACAACTAGTGTGACATGTGATCTAAGGCAGGCCATTCCCTGAGCCTTGAGGGTAGAGATTTCAGCCAAGAGGTTTCTCAAAAACTAATAACTTCCTTGACCCTCTGGCACTGAATTGTACAATATGGGAAATCAGCAGTTGGCTGCCAGTTTTATTTTTGAGCACTAGCGTGGATGGACCACCCAACATGGTCAGGGTTTAGATCACCATGTTGATTCAGGTTTCTCTAAACAGAATGGGACGGCAGTGTGCCTAAAATGCCAGAAGTTCATCTATCCTGGTGTTTGAAGTGCTGGGAATGGTGGCAGTTTTCAGTTTTTCATCTTTTGAAAACAGTATCACAGAGAAGACTTAACTGATCCTGCAAGGCAGGGAGGAGGAGTTAGGATAATACATGAATAAACATGTCCACAAGTCTCCTAGCATTTCCAAAACAAAACAAGGGTCTGTAGTGTGGCAAAAGGTAGTAACCAATGGATCTGTTCAGGTTTTTAAAAATTTTTAACATACTCAGCTGAGATACAGTGTTGGGCTGTTGATGAATCTGTTGCTGAAGTCAGTGGCAAAATTTCAATAGATTTGGGTACAAAAGAGTAGTAGGCTTTGTGTACAGCTAGAGATGCACACGCTCTTGATGTGTCTGCTAGTTCCAGTTCAGAACTCAGAGAGACAGCACAGGAGAGGTGAGAAGGTTTCTAGTAATGCTAGGCATAGATGTCCTGGGGTAAAAAAACCAACTTTAGTTTCCAGGTTAGTCGCTTCTGGCATTTTTTACTTGCATTAAATTAAGGGGAAAAAAACCTCAAACATATAAACATCTCATCACCTGCAAATTATACATGAGTATAAAATAAATGCACAGTAAAACTCAAAAAGGCACCTGAAACTTCTGCTAGTTATGACTTCAAAATCTGTACCTATTCATTGAAAAAGCTTGTTTAAGAGTAATCATTACCAAAAAGCATAAATAAAGTAAAAAAAAATTAATTAACAGGTTACAAAAGAACTTTGCTCAATTCTTATCTTTAAATATTGTGGGGGTTTTTAGGAAAAAAAATCCTATATTTAAAATCCTTTCGAGATCAGAATTAAACAGTGACTTTATGCATCTATTAAGTTCACCTTTTATTCATTTACAAGTATTTGTTTTTTTCCTTCTGAATGACTGTCTCCTTTTCTTATTTTGTTCCTTTTTTTTTTTTTTCCTTTTTTCCATCAGTCCTCTCCCTCCACCCAAGCCCCCAACATTCACACTACACTGTCTGGCTGTTGCACTTTTTTTTTTTCCCAGTGTCCCCCTTTATCTGCCTCAACCAATCTCCAAATGAATGCATGTCTATCATGGCCTTAGCTTTGACACTCTGGATATATTGATTAATAGTTGCCCTAAGCTCCTTTTAGCAAATCAAATTTTCACTTTTAGCAAGGATTTCGCCTCTGATTTATTCAGCAAAGTGAAATGCACTAAATTGACTTTGACATTCAGGGAAAATGGCTGAAAAACAAAGAGAGGAGGAAAGAGATATAAATTGTGTGGCAGCTGGAGACTTCAAGCATAAAAGAGGCTGTTTTCTATAGAATATCACTGGTTAATTTGGAAACATGCATTTAGACAGGAGTATAAATTATTTTCTTTAAATTAGATGTTTTTTAGACCGAGGATTTGGGATATAGTAAGGTTTACTTAGCAAAAGGCAATATATTCAACCCAAATTCATCACTTGCTAATCATGGTGCAAGTGTGGGACCCACTTTTGTTACCACTAATAATTATTATGTTAAACGAGAGACAAAGAGGTTTCTGAGTAGTTTTATAATGAGGTGCTAAATTGGTAAATATCTTCCTACCACTGCATTATGTTGTTCACTCCTGTGGCCTTTTAAAAATAAGAAATGATTAATAAAAAGAGAGCAAATCAACAGTAATGAATGCCAGTGCTTTTCATTTTCTTTCTATAAACAAAAATGGCTAGTTTCTGAGTCTTAAATGCAGAAGTACAAAAAGATGTAGCAGCCATTTGCTATTATTCTTCCAGCAAAATCAAGAGTGTTATATTACACTGGGTGACTTGTAGACTCAGTTAGAGATGTTGTATGCTCACAGATGTTGCATGATAGAAGTAGCAGGAGGCTGAAAATGCTCCCCTTCATATTTACAAGTGTTCAAATACACTGCTAAAATGGAATAAAAGAGAGGGGAAAAGAATGAGAAAAATATTATTCTGTTCCATTAGCAGATCTGAATATTTTTGAGAGGGGTGTACAAATATGCAAGCTAAAACTGCAGGAAATGGTTTGGGCTTGTTTTGTGGTCAGAGACTACAGCAAATATTAAAAAGAAATGCAGATGGTAGTTTGCTCAGTTAATCTATAGAGACAGACCAGGAGCCTTCGGTAGGATCAGTTGTCATGGGTGTACAAGTCAAATGTGCTGTGCCAGCCTCTGTTGTTCAAGGATCTGGCCCTGAAGGGATAAATCCCCATCAGTAGTCAGTGTATCAGTGGGAGCTGAGAGTTTCCTTTGTCCCCTGTGTGTACTCACTACCTCAGGACTCTGCAGCACTGTGGAGAATTGAGGTTTAAGCAAGTATTTCCACTTAGGGGACAACAATACTCACCTTTGTACCCACTTCTTGTGTGACAAATGGGTTTACTAGATTAGGTCTGTGTAAATTGCAGATGACTCAGTAGCAGTTTTCCTTCTTCTAAGCCAACAAGGAATTAATCTTATTACCAGAGGGTAAGAGGTCTAAATGTATCTTAACCTTTTTAATTTTACTGTAATCTCCGTTCTTTTTTTTTTTCCTTGGAAGCAAGCTGGATGTGAGGCTTCAATAATAATGGTCTTTTGCAAGTGGAACAAGCATCTCGAGTGCCATACCCAAGACAGCTGGGCACATTAGATTTTCAGCCATGTGACTATTCCATCATTCCATCACTACCCCCCATAATTTAGCTCAACTTTATTAATAAATACCATTGGTTAAAAGTACATTGTATGAAAAAATTGAAGCTTCTGAAATAGTCTTTTGAAGGGGTGTCCTGTCCCAAACTTCCCCAAATTGTACAGTTCATACCTCAAGGATGGCCAGCTTCTTACAAGTAGTGCATGGCTGCAAGGCAGGAAGATGCCTTGCTCAGAAACGTAGAAAGAAAGTTGGAACAAATCTTGACATTATTCCTTAAGTGAGGAATTTGCAGAAGCAGCAAATGCAGCAGAACTGAGCCTGTCATTCATGTTCACCAAGTATCACTTCTGTATTTACAGAACTCCTTTCCTCTAGAAAAATAAAGGTTTGTTTCAACCAGATTCACAGTTTAAAGAACATCAAAACTGGGATTTTTTCAGTTTGAAAATTCCTGAAAGTTTTGTTGGAGATAAGATGATCAATTTTATATGTCATTTAAGTTGGCCTCTGAAAGGATCATAGCAGACACTGGCAATGCAGAAATAAACTTAGAGCAACATAGCCCTCTTATGGTAGGCCATTTTAAACTAAGCATTTACTTATCTATACATACTTATCTGACTAAGCTTCCAACAAAAATATATTTACTTTGTTCTGGGTGGGGAAGAAAAGAGCACCTTCTCAGTCATACATGTTGACACAGTAAATCCAGGATGGGAGGAGGGAAAGAGCCAGTTGCTTAGGTTGGATTTAGAGCAGACAGGTCTCCACCTGTATGACTGGGTCAGAGACACAGGATGGTCTAGTTTCCTAAAGTCAGCTGAGACCAGTTAAATACTGCAATTCTAAGAACGCCTCTACTTTCTCTCTGGATAAGTTCAGCTTCACACCTGCTTAACCTACATTAGAATAGGATTAATTACCTGAATTGCAATGCCCCCTTAGCCAGTCAGCACGTTTCTGGCAGGGCACATGGTGACCTGGGTCTGGTTATATATAGTGTATGGATAACAGGGGAGCACCTGGGTTGTAATGGCAGGGCTCAGTCCAGCCTGATACAAGAATCAGCAGTTTTTAGAAAATGAGTCTGCAGTAATTGCCTGCTGCAGCAGCTGGATCATACAAGGGCTTTATGAACTCATGCCTTCATTGGTAGTAAGATTTTTTTTTTTTGGGCAGTGCTCAATTTATGCATAGCACTTATAAATATATAGGCATGTATGTGTGTACAGAAAGAATCCCAAGAAACAGAGAATCCAAAGAATGCAGGTACTGGATGCCCCTATATTTAATTACTTAGATGGAGCAGTTACTTAACTGTAACTTTTGACTTGGTGTTCCATGTTACTTTAGTTCATCATCCACAAGTTTACTACTGTGTAGCAGGCAGTATTAAAATAGTTTGGTGATTCTTCATGCAAGAAAACACACAACTTGCCTTTCATTTGAAAACATGTTCTGGAAAGTTCTCTGAGAATATGTTGGTCTGGCCAAGGTATTTTCCACACTAAACTCCTGAGGCACGGATTATAGACAAGTGGAAATTTCACAGCTCTGACCCTTCTCCCCAAGATGTTTTCATCTGCTCTGTTGTGCACCATCAGTTTCAATCAGCTGCATTAACAGCTGAGGTGAAATCAAATACTGAAATGAGATGCAGCTACAGATGCAGAAGGCTCCAAGTTCAATGGAAATGGCACTTGCAGAGTAGAGTCAGCTCGCTTAGCAAGTCCTGACATGTTATGCTTGAGAACACTGGAGCAAAGAGTTGTGGTGAGGGTGGAGAAGAGGCGGGGGCAAATCTGCAGTTTTCGTACATCCAGCTGTTGGAGAGATTAAGAGGGAACAGTTTAGTAGATAATGACTGCTGCTCATACATTTGTTCAAAGAAGTTGCACTTCTGGCATAAATATATCATGACACTGGCAGGCTGCAGAGGGTGTATTTCTAGACAGAGATTTCTTCTGGCTGTGCTTTAGCATCATGCCTGCCCTGCTGAACAGACATTAGACTCCAAACTTGCTATGATTCAAGCTATATCTGGTAACATATAAAACTTTCTGTGACCCTTGTGTCTCTCATTAATTAACTCTGCTTGCAGTGAGAAGAATTTAAGAGTCCTTCCCCATATCAGTCTCTTGTAGAAAGCCATTCTACTCTGTGATCCGTTCTTCACTTTACTACTTTGGAGTTTCCCAGAGATAAAGTTAACTGTTGGGTGGATTCAGGAGCAGGTTGCTTAGTGTCAGTGAATCTTCAGATAAAGATACAACATGCAAAATGCATTGTGAATTCCAGATATATTCATTCAGTGATATTTTAGGAGTAAATTTTGAAGAGTTTCTTTGTGTTTTGAGTTACTTGAATATTTTCTGGACTCCATTAATGAGTTGTGCTGAATGCTTTGCTGAATGTATTCAACCCAGATTTGGAGATTGCAGGATTGCCTGGCACATCAGTGGTGATGAGTAATTTTCTGTGTTCTATAATCCTCATATGTGAAACACACCATGGGCTCTGTAATCAAGAGGCCACTGGGAAACAGGGTGCCCCAGACAGGCAGTGCAGGTAGGAGTGGGGACAAGCAGGGCATGTGCTGTGCAGGGTTATTCCTGCTTTCTCTGTAGCATAAACCTACAGAGGGCAGTGTCTGACAAGAGGCTTAGGTGGCATTACAGGAGATCAAGTCAAGAAAAGAGGCTGTTGACAAGGAGCATTTGCATGTTCATGACCAGCAGCATCATAATCAGCCAGCATCAATGACAAACATAAAATCTTTCAGAGAACCTGCTAGGAGGAAGAAAAAATACACCTAAAACCAGCTTGTGAGAAGGTGATAGGAACAAAGGGCTGCCATGGGTCTCCTGAGTTCCAGTGCTGCAGCCAACACAGATGAACTCCAATTTGCCATTGATGGCTACACAAACAAGTGTACTGTCTCCGTGGTAGAAAGTTGTAGCTATTTATATACTGAATGGCAGTACTAAACAATTTAGGAGAAGCAGTGAAGTGTGTCCTATCCAATTAAAAATGCAGTGAGAATTTTAGGTAGGCAAAATGTAATTATTTAATTGGAATTTGACCGGGATGCTTTTCCACTGTTAAAATAAGTATAAATTACATGAGCTATAAAACTTTAAATTATGAAAATATTTTGAGGTCTTTGAGCATGGTAATTGGAGCTATATATTCAACTTTGTTTTTAACCTGACACTTCATAATGGCTGTTCCCTAAAGCAAGTTTTTTTTACATTATCGAATATCCCTTAGTGAAGCAAATTAGCAATCAGTCTGGAAAATATTTAAGTAGTACAATCACATTATTTACACAGGCACTTCCATTGTGCAGCATTCTCTGTGTTCCCAAATATGTGTAGGATCACTTCCTCAGCTGTCAGCATTCCCACTCGAACCTCCCTCTTTAGTAAAGCTTCATACGAAAATCCACTTAGGCCAACAGAAAGACTTGCCTTGATTTCACTGCTTTGGATCAATCCCTAAATGTGCAGGTCACAATTTGTAAACTGTATGGACCTCAGAGCTTTATTATTTGCCTTCTGCTTGAATTACCACTTTTGTGTAAATGGTGGGGGACTTTGTGCAATTCCTTGCACAAAACTTTTTTTTCTTTTAATATCTATTTTTATTATTATTAAAGAGAAAGAGAATCCTACTGTGGAGAATTAGGGTCATTTACTTTAAGCTGAATAAGAGTCTTTTCTTATCTAGAACCACATTTCAGTGCTTACAGGATAATCAGCATCTGGCTAGAATGATAGAATGTTTGCTATGACAGAAACCTTGCATTTAGTATTTGGAATAATTTTAAAACAGCATCCAGCATACCCCTGGAAATAGGTTCTCTGATGTTGTGGCCACAGTCAGTGATTCCAGTTGCTTGAATCATGTTGTCCAAAATACATTCTCCAATTAGCTTGCTATCAGGTTGAGGAATTCCAGGTATTTATTCTGGAAATTTTGTGCTTGTGGGGACTGTTCTCCTGGGGTTCCCTGAAGTAGAACCACTTTTTTTTTTTTTTTTTAAACTCAGTTCCCCCCCATCCCATTTAGTAAACAGATTTTTTTCATAGAGTTTTGCTCTTTGGGTTTTTGATTTCTGCGTTTTAAGAACTGAAGGCACTGTTAAGTCCTCTCCTCGTACTCCCATTGATACATTTTTATAGTGCTGAAGTACAGGCTCCATGTTACATCCATACTTGGCTCGTTATCGTCTTATCAAGCTCTTTGCATCCCTTTGTTTATTTGAGGAGACAGGAAGACTGTGTGAAGGCTGCTTAGTCAGGGATATCAGCGTTGTTGGCAGGGGAGTGATTGCCAGTTGAAAAACAAGGCATTATTGCTCATTTTTTCCCTCTTATTAGTTTGATTACATTTGCAAATCAAATCAATCCATCAGACATGATCAGGCCTCGTCCGCATTTTAAGGAATAGTAATCTCCGTCTAATAAGATGCAAATGTGTCACATCGGTAAGTAACCAATAAATCATCGTCTTGTCTTTGGCAATCATTAAATATCAGAACCAACAGTCAATTTTTAGTATTTTCAATTTGCGATATGCCGCTGGAATATAAAGATAGATGGACGTAATTACACAAACCAAACACTATTTCAGTTCATTCCAGACAGCAAATTTAGTGGAAGGTATAACTGGCTTGTCATCACACTACATTATTCCTGGCGGTTCATGCAAAGTTCACAGACAAGCTTCAAATGGACATTGCTTTTTTTACTTCCCTTAACAACATTCCCACTACCACCACCAAACTTCAATAAATGACTTGAAATGCTGTAGGACATCACTTCCATCAGTGCACAAAATGACACGGGAAGAGAAACATTACCCCTTTTCTTAGTGCAGCCACCTTGTGCATGTGTGCATGTGAAGGCCAAAAGTTTCCTAATACTTGCTGCATTCTTCCTCTCTCTTTCTCTTGCTTGGCTTTTAGACATTTTAATCTGAAATTTCAATATGTCCTCAGAGTAACCTTTTCACAATTTTTTCAGGTTATCTCAGGTTTAGTAATTACAAAACAAGCAAAGACAGTGAGAAGGATTGGGACACTGGCTTCCCTCCCTCTCTTCTCATCCTCATCTTTTAGAGGAGTGAAAATTCAAATTGTTTTTCTTCATCCTTTTTTTTTTTCTTTAAATTGATTTGGGATTTGGGAAAATTGATTGCCTCATGTGCATCCCAGGCATTAATTGATACGTTTATTGTCTGATTCGCAATGTCTTGCTTTCCATTAATGACTCTATTTGTGTACAACAATTTACATGCTTTTCAAGAAAGAGAGGCATAAGATTACACCCTGGCAGCAAGAGTGGCAAAATGAACCAAAACCTCATCTTATGCAGCATAGCTTTTACCTGGATATTTTTGGCTGATTTAATAATACAGGGTACAGGCCCTAAAATTGCAAACCTGCAGGGATACTGCTAATTTCAACAGGAATTTGGGCCTATTGGAAATTATATTACTGGGCCTTCTTACAGTGCTGAGTGACATGAGAGTGCAAAATACTGTCTCTCTGCTCTGACACAAGCGGCTATGCGGAAATAAGAAAAGAGGATTTTGTAGGCTTGTGCTGACTTAATGTGGGTTTCCAGCACACCAAAGCCAGACAGTGGGCTTACTGTGCTTGACCTTAAGAAACTTCTTACCATGAGCTGTATGCCTTGGGTGGACCTACTGCTGCAGCATCCTGTTAGTTGTGTTTGTTTCAGCTAACTTGTTCTGGGAAGCTGAACCTTGGGTGCTTTAGAGCGACTTGTGGAGAGATCCTTTAGTCCCCTCTGTGAGAAGACAGCTTTTCACAGTAGCAGTTTGATTTGGTTTGGTAAATGAATTAAATGGAAATTAGTGAAGAAGCTTTCTACTGAGCTTTCAAGTAGCTCATCTCAGCTAGAAAGTAGAACTTTCTACTTGCTTTGGGTTCCCCATCAGATTGAGTAAAGGCCTGGGGAGAGCGGTTGTAAAAATGTGAACATGTAAGTCCTTGTAGACACTGCATTCTTATTCTTGGTGTCAAAACTCATGTTCTTTAATGAGAGGACATTGCAAAGGAATACTTGTAAGCTGCACACAGTGTTGATTCCACATGCCAGAGATTTAGGCAACTTAAAATGTACCGTCAATTAACAAATTTTTCATTTTATTTTGAGAAAAAAGATGTTATCTTCTGTAATCAATGTATGTAACCAATGCATCCATTGATTTTTATCTTCAAACCGGTGTCAGTGTCTAGCAGCTTTGTGAAAATAAGAGGTTTATGCCAGGTCTAAATGAAGCTCTAGTCTCAACAAAGTTTGAGCTTCCTGGCATTTTACATTAATATATTCCTGGATGTTCCATACCTCAGTTGCTAGACTGGTGCTGCCGATGTCTTGCAAAAGTTCTCTCATTTTTGTAATCTCCAGAGCCTCTGGTGAGGAAAAGCTGCACACAGAGGTAATGTGCCTAAGAAGCTCAGCGCCAGAACCTTATGTTCTGTCTAACCATTTTACATACTGCCATGGTATGTTTAATTTGCTTTTTCATCAAATCAATAATGGGTCTAATTGAAAAAACTGGCAGAACTACATACAGCCTAACTACCAGTGTGTTCTCAGGAAATCAGAGATGTTGCACAGCTACACAAGTGACACCTGTGCTAGTGCTGCACCTTTGCTACCGGTGTGTACAGAAACAAACATTACTCAGGTGCAGCACCTGTACCAATTGATCACTATGCTATCAGAATTAATCACCTGGCATTCAGCTCAGAGAATAAAATTTACATCTTAATGTGTGACATTATTGTGACACTTATTCCAGCATGTACACACATATACTACTAAAAATGATACTATTCACACTGTTGGAAAGTGCATATTTTGTAGGCCTGGCAGGTCTTGTTGTTAATATTAACTCCCAAATACTTGGTGTAGGTGCTACGTGCTTTTAGACAGAAACTTACAACTGTGTAATAAAATACCTGGTGGTCCTGGAGTGCATGTCTCATATCCTGCCCTCACTCTTGCAAGAAAAAGGGATTTTTGAGGATATTTAGTGCTTTGCAAAAAATAACCCATGTGAAGAGAAATAAATAAGTTTGGCAGTGTGCAAGATTGGATGGCCCAGCAATGGTGCAGGTGCATTGGCTGACAGTGTGGAGGAGCTTGTGTGAGAACAGAACAAACTCCTGCTGATGGGAGTGTTCAGTTATGCACAGTCTGGTCAGCATCCGTGGAGCTGGCAGAAAGATCCAGGCCAGGTGTACCAACTGCAAGATGAGGATTCCAAAACACTAGTTTTAAAAGGAAGAAATGAGGATTTCGAGTTTACATTTTGTGTAGTTGCAGAGCTAGTGGGGTTTTGAAATATGGCAAAGCCTTAGGCATTAGCATAGGGTAATCACCTTTGCTGTTGAAAGAAAAATAATAACAATAGAAAAGGTATTGCACATTGACACATGGAAATATAATGCTTTTCAGAGAAATTTTGTGGGGATTTTTTATTATGTGGCTAATTACATATTTACATGTAATGGCACTAGCAGAGCCATTACAGTCCATTGGGTAAATAATATGCATTTTAAAAACCATTTATAAATATGTATTTATTTGATGGACCAGAACGGGTTTTTGAAGTCATTCTCATCCCCTGAGTAAATAATATATGGATTGCTTTTAAAAATAAATATGTATTTCTCCAACAGGCATTCCTGGCAATTGGGTAAATAATATGCATTTTTCATATATTAAAAAAATACACAGAAATGTATAGAAGTCTGGCCTAAATATGTATCTTGCTGAGCAAAATGACTCAAAGGGTGTCAGGCTTAGCTTTGAAATTTTTGTTGAGAATTGTCAGGTTTTATCACAGCCTAGAGTTAATTAAATGTATTTTATGCATTTTCATACATACAGTATAATATCAATGTCTGTTTACAGTTTTACAACACTGGTGTACTTGACCCTCTCAGTCAGTGCTGTAAAGTCAGCACTATGTGGTCAAGGTCCTAGTTTTACTTTGTGCTCATCCTAATTCAGTGCCAGACACGTTCATTTTGTGGGCATAGTCCTGCTTCCAGAGAAATACATGGGAAAAAATGGTCACCTTAGTAGGAGTCATCTCAAAACCTGTTGTACTGCTAAATTTTAACCAAAAAAAGGTCTACAAAGTATATTCAATATTTCTGAAAAGTGTATGAAATGGATAAAAGGATAAACTGGCTAAAATACTTAGAAAAGGAGCTTCATGTTTTCTCATACTTTGCCCACTAACCAACAGTGAGAAATAGACCAAAAGAGCATGAAGAGGAAATGTTAAAGTTCAGGTCTATTAAGCTTTTTTTATAAATATTTTAGCCAGTTTATCCCTTCATCCATTCCACATGCTTTACAGAAGTGTTGAATATACTTCGTAGACTATTTTTGGTTAAAGTATTTGTAGTTGTTTTCAGACATTAAATGAAAAAATCATCATAACAGCCTTGTTAATTTATTTATATATATTGTATCTGTAGTTTGCACAGAAAAACTGTGAGACAGAGAGGGACTTTGTGACTCCAGCAGAATTACAAAGAGAAACAGCGTAAGATTTGGGAGGCCAAATTCTTCCTCATATTCTTCCTGTATAAATGTACCTCATGCTCCATCTATGCTTCTGTCATCAGCTGTGATACAGTCCTGAAAACTGCTGATGTTAGTAAGTTAGTTAGCTCTTTGATGGGTGTATTTGGCAAGTGCCAGCTATAAATGACTTGTGCCCTGTGCAGTCAGGATAGCTAAGCAGGGTTTTGACACAGTAGATGACAAAATTCTCACCTCTTTCCTTCTCAGATCACTGATAGGGCACTTAACATCCATAAGGGAAGCCACAGTAAATGTCTGGTGACCATAATGAAGGATCAGCAAGAAACATCTGAAAGTGGATGTCTGGGTCAGGAAGAAAGCCAAAGAAACAAGATATGATCCAGCAATATTGGCATGTGAAAATTTTGATTTAGACCTCTCTAATGGTGCATCCTCACAAAGCACAACTGTGCTTTCTGTATAGTCTTTAAAATTACTGATGAATGTGCACAAATACCTGATGGTAGAGCCCATTTGAGGTATTTGGATCCATCAGAACACTTAGTGGGTGCAAGAATGTAGAAATAGGGTGAAGATTGCAAAGTAAAACCCAACTCTAAGCTTTGTAGTAAAAAAGAGTGTAGGTAAATTAGTATGGACCAATTAAGGAGGGGACATTGCTGGTGGCACTATAAATTGAGATACTGGTGCCCAGAAGGAATAAGAGGGTCTGATAGCAAAAGAATGCAAAGGAAAGGAGGAAGGCTAAAAGCAGCAGTGAGGGAAATGTGCCTCATGTACATGAATGTATCTGTGGGCATACCTAACACTTCTCTGTAAAGCATAAAAGTAACTGAGATACTATTGAGTGCCTGCCTGCTCATTATCAGTCATCGCTGTGCTGAGACACAGTTGCTGGAGTATCTCATCATGCTGAACATGAAGGGAGAGAAGGAAGGTGGTGATACTAAAGATCATCTAGGGAAGGGAGTCTGTGCCTTAGAAGATGGGAGACATGAAATAAAATGTGAAGGTGCTGAGGGATAAGATGGCACAACTGCAAAAGAAAGGGTTTGTATCTCAGTCACTCTGTGACCATATTGAATATGACTGTTAAATTCTTTGTATAATTAAAAGAGATAGGAGCATTCATACATTTTGTTGCAAATTGATATGATCTTTTTTGCCAGTGATCTGAATAAGATTATGCTATAGTTTTTAATTTAGCAGATTAAGAAGCACAATTAAAATATCATGAAAAAGATCATAATCTAAACCTCTGGGGTTTTTTTGCTTATCCCTGCCAAGTTGATAACAAGAGCCGGTGTATGTAACAATTACCTTCACTACTGTAAATTTACTCTAGTTTGTGGGCTGAAGTGTTAATAAATACCTTGCAGTATTCCAGAGGGAGAAGCTTTCCATCTAATTAATAAAACTGGGAAGAATACCCAGGACACTGAACCATATCTTTCTTATTAGTGTTGGCTTCTACAAAGGAGAATCCCTGAATCTCAACACATTAGTAAATGTCATACTCCTGGGTTGCACAGAGACCTCTTGAAAAACTGCTGATTTGCTGTGGAAAAAAATCACCATAGACTTCAGAAACAATTCAGCTAGGGAATACCAAGTGTAGAAAATCAGTGTAAAGCATGGCATGCATTATAGCAGCTATGATTTGTGCCCCATTTGGTGAATATTGAAAGAGGAAACATACAATTCTACCCCCATATCCCTTCCATTTTTGGTCTGTCCTAATGCTAATATCTTTTTTTGTGACTGAATGTGGCCTTACTGCAGTCAGGGGTTTTTTGAGACTTAGCAAAACCTCCCGTTTATGTGTTCTCTAAAGCGGGTTTTTTAACAACACTTCCTGTTCATATGTAAGATACATGCAGCTGTTCATTAAAAAAAAAAAACAAACCCAAAAATCACTTGAAGAAGGAAAATGTTTTAAACCCAGTACTGAAAAGAAAGTATTTCCCAAAATATGTATATCTAATTACCTTTTCCTTTGCAATAATTCATATTTGGCAAAAATAAACCCTAACTATGCCTCAGCTAGTTCTGTTTCAAAATAGTTTGCTCTTAACTACAGATTACCTTTCTGACATGCACAAAATTCCTTGCTTTTATTAAAATCTTACCGTAATCTTAAATTATGGAATATTGATAGGTATTGTCTAACAGACTAAACATTTACCGTGGAGGTTAAAACTTCATGCATTTCATTTGTAAAATAAAAATTGTAAGGTGGTATTTATGCATTTTCTCATATGGTCATTATTTTTATTAGATCAATGTAGCAAACTGGTATTACTTCCTCAGATAGAAATAGAAGTACCATCTTTGCATTTACTTCCTACTTGAAGTTTTTGCTCTTAAAAATTCTCCTGCTGTGTATATTCGTAGCTGCTTTTTACTCTACTGATTTGAGTGATGGGGAGGATAAAAAGAGGTAAAGCCACAGAGCTTATCTGTGAGGTTGATGCTAATTTGGCTAAATGAGTCCACCTGATGGAAAGTGGAGACGGTAAAAGATCTGCCAGTTTCTTTGTCTATATCCATTCTTCTCAATTTTCCTTGTGCATGTTTTAACAGAGACCAAATTCTGGTAAATTCTTAGAGTATTAGAAGGCAATTTAAAGTCCTGTCCAGGAATTATATTCTGGTGGTGTTTGTATAGTCTAGTATGTAAATGTTGGGTTATTTTCTCCATTAAGAATGTTTATGATGCTTCCACATGCACTGCAAGGAGCAGATCAGTTCGCACTATGGACGGTGAATAATCGCCATACATGAAGTTTCAGTAGAGCACGTTAAACGCAGATACTGGTCCTTAAAGACCATGTATTGAGCATCCTCAGCATTATGCTGGAGGAATCTGAATCATGCATTCCCTTGCCTGTCTTCAGGTGCAGCTTTGTTGACGAGTGACCCTTTATGACTCTGTTTCCTGTTTCAGAAAATACTTCTTTGATCTGACCTGGGTGATTACATTATTTTGTCCTTCAGCAAAGACAGTTTTTTTTATATTAGAAGAAAGGACATATTTAATAAGCAAAGACTACAAGTTAATGAGCAGGTGATCTTTATTCATTTCAGTAGCTTTCAGCATAGTGTGGGTTTGCTCAGTACAAATGCGTGCGTACACAGGCTTATGCAAACACACACTAATACATACATACACCTGCCTGCTTTTGTGGCTATGATAACACCATGGATCTCCCATATCCATTATTTTCGTCTTTCCACAGTAGCAGTACAGTGAAAGTTCAATTGCTGTGATTTTGAAATTCTTACCCTGGGGCACATCTCTCTAAGCCCTTCTGTTCTGAGCATCACTTCTTAGGAGCAGGTTCTAAACACCTCAAAGAAAGGCAGCCCGAATTCTGAGACTTCAGTTTTTAGGAAACTGTGAACTGAATACTATAGGTCACGGACACACACTCTGCTGCCTTCAGCATTGATCAGCCTCAGGGGAGGGGACATGAACCCCATAGTAGGCAGAAGCCTCAGGAAAACTATTTTGAATTCCTTATGCTTAGAGATTAGATGAAATAAGAAAGGAAAATAATTAATTTGGGTTTGGGGAATTAATACCCGGAGCTATTCTGGCTGTCCATGTAAGCATCGGCTCCCTCTCTGAGTTCTTGGCTTCAGTAACATCCTTTGGCAAGAAGTTCTCCAGTCCAGCTACTCTGTGAATGAAGAATTTCCCTTTGTCTTCCATTTTGAATTTCCTGCATTTTACTGTAGTGGTGCTTGGTCTGTGTTTTGAGACAGACAGAATAAAAGCTTTAGAACTACTTTATATATAATTAATTTATGTACACTTCTACTGCATTCTCGCATACATCACTATTTCGAGGAAGACTATTCCTGCTTTTTCTGAGTGTCTTTTCATAAGAGTTTTCTTAGGTACTGCTTTGCTTTCTCTGGACCTCCTCTAAATCTGTCATGTTTTCTTTGGAAAGGGACAAGCCACTCTGTTGCTGTGTTGGAAATCAGAGAGTACTGATGATATTTTTATTTTTACTTTTCTTGCCTTCTGAGGTACTTTTAGCCTCAGCTGGAGCATGGCATCAGCTTCACGACTGACCGTGGGCTCCTGGAATTGGGTACTAATAGATAGAGTTTCCAAGCTAATGTTTTCACACTCTTCCCTGGACTCTTTCGGAATTGGTCAGGAGCTGCAGCTCTCCATTTCTTTTTCTCTCCTAAAGATCATTTAGTCAGCCTTGTCTCATTCTGGAGGGACTAACACTGCATATTTGGAAGGCCTCCTGTCTTAAATTAAAGAGGGCACTGATGGAGGTCACCTCCATAACTAGGACATAAACTACATTCCAGTGTTACAGGTACCAAGAGCATATATAATCCCCTTGTTTCTTTAACTTGCACTGAATTTTAGAATTATTTTCATTCTCAGACGGAAAATAAAATAATGTCGGACAATGTTGCATGAAATTGCATCTCTGGTGCTGCCTCCAGTGAAAGCCTATCATCTAACTTCACCTCTGTGCATCTGCTCATGATAATGCATTTAGAAATCAGGGATGGTTGCTTTTTTCAGTGTCAGAAGCAAGTGACCTGGATTCACTTTTAAAAATATGATTTGCAAACTTGTTGACTGGGATTCTCTGTTTGGAGGATGACTTGATTTGTCCACATAAATCCCCTTTGTCAAATTTAATAGATGGATAAAGTGACCCCTTGACTTCCATATAAAAATTCTGAGTTCTTAAAAAATACGTAATTTTGTGGGATAAGTGTTAAGGGGTTTTGCATCTTTAAGAAACCAAACAAATTCCAAACTAAAAAACAGAGACAGAGAGAGAAGGTTGCCTTTCTGCAAGCCGCCAGCTTTCCCAAGTGTCTCATCCTCTCCCCTCTGTCATCCTGAGGCAATGTGCCTGCATTTGTGTGTAGATTTATAGTTTATCTTTATCTATGGCTTCATCTGTAGGTAGCTATTATAGCCGCCTTGCCTGGATATTGTTTGGGCCTGATAGATCTGTCTGTAGTTCATCAAAGGGGAGCTGAGTGGCTAAAAGCCATTGGGTCCAGCTGAGGATGAAATACGAGCCATCAGCCTTGGTAATGGCTGTAAAATTTCATAATTACACGGCCTTTATTACATTGCATAATGATCCTGAAGCAGTATGGAACAATTAATTAAGATTTTCAACCGTGGCTCTTTCAGAAATTAAAAGGTGCTAGTGGCTGAGAAATGGGGAAGTGTCTTGTCCTAAAAGCATTAGGGATGCTTAAGAAGTACTTCCTGGGTACTGAAAAAAAAAAAAAAAAGGGGGGGGGAAGAAAAAGAACTGAAGAAAAAAAAAGACAAGAAAGAGAATATAACTAGTCAAGCAGCTAATGTCAGAGTAAAATTTTTGTGTTTCACTGCTAATTCTTAATGTCAAAGCTGGATCTAAAATTTCTGCAATAGTCACTGCCATAAAGTTGTTCTTTTTTTGTTCTTTAAAAATATTCATGCCTTTTTTCCCCCCCGTTCTGTTCTAGCCATTTGTCACATTTATAGAAGTTGAGCTCTGCACATTATTAAATAAATGCATGCCGTGACTCAGGAGGAGGGTCACTTAGCTGTGTATTGGGTGTAGTGACCAAGGATTTACTCTCACCCACTTTCTCATGTCTGAGGCCATTGAAATTCTTTGAAGATCTCTGCAGTTTGACAGACATCCCCAAGGAAGAATTTTTTTTTCCTTTACTGTTTTGATATTTTTCTTCCTTCCTTTTCATCTTATAAATGCAGCATGTCAGATGTAATATAATATTTTCCATGAGATTGACCTCAGACCTGATCAGAAGTAATTAGATTCCTAAGGTGCTGCAAAGGTGTCTCACAGATTTCTGATGTACATACTGAAAGAAAAAGTGTTTATATATGTGCTGAGAATAGGCAGGGAGAATCAAGAAGCCTGAAGCTGTGCATGTTCACATTACCTGTTGTGATCACCTGCTGGGTAGAATTCTGAAGAGCAGCAACCCGTGGCCCAGGTGGGGCGTGGAGTACTCCCTGTGCCAATGGCAGTAAAACTGGTGAAGACAGCAAAAATAACCCTGGTGTTCTCCATGCACCATCAAGGCTTCCAGGTCTTTAGGGGAAGGAATCTCCTTATCAGTGTCTTCCCCTCTCCCTCAAACCTGTTTTGATTCGTGCAAACTCTCAATGTAACTCTTAGTATTGAATGTTACTGTTTTTAAATTGACCAGTCATCATGTAAGGTCCTATCATTCTAAATATTTGATGAGAAGGTAAGGTTTCTCCAAGGCACCTCTAATAATAAACTTCCTGCAGGAAATTTAGAAAGGATGATGTGTTTCAAGGAGGAGCTGGCTGCTTAAAGTAAATTCTCTTGTTGAGTCATTTATTCCCTTAATAGGAATTTTCTGATCTGCTGTCATTCTTGTTCACACACTGGGTGTCACTGCCTCTAAAACACTTGTCATTCTTTAATGGAAACAAAATAGTCATTGCAGTCAGAGCCGCAATGTCATTCCACTACCCCTTGCTGCGTCGGCAATAGTGAAAATGACAGAGCGGCTCTCAGTAGGGGTAATTAAAATGTAAATATTGATATTTTATTATTTGAAATTACTTTCCAGTGCGGCATTTAATATCTCTCCATCTGTGCGGCTCTGTTTAGCGGTCACTTTAGTGCAGCTCTGGGATGCCAAGCGGCGGCTTGATCCCCGTTATGTCAAAATGCTTGTTGCTGCTTAATTTTGATATCTAATTAAGTGGAAAAGTACAGTCCACACTGTAATCCATGGCATCTTAACCAGCTGCTTGGGTATATTTAGAATTAATCTCCACTATGGAATCATCCTAATGTATGCAATTAAGAGTCTGCCGATGGCTAATTAGGTGTATTAGAATCAGGCAGCTTCCTTTTTTTTTTTCCTTTTCTTTTTTCTGTCTTTTTTTTTCCCTGTGTGTGGACTGTTGTAGACTTAAGACACAGCCTCCAGAGATGATGTTAATGATACATGCACACTCAACTAGGTAAACTAGAAATTTCACATTCATGTAGAATATGTGTCTCTCTTCCCCAAACCAGGGAGATTGTAAACATAATTTGAATTTTTTGGCATCTGCAGCACATTAAGAAAATCAACTAACCAGCAGAAAAGTTTTAAAAATTAGGAAGATGGAAGATGTGTAGTACAGTGGTCTGAGCTGTTATTTTCCTCCCACAGGTGAGAGGGGATATTTAGCCAAAATTTTGCAACCTGAAGATTTTGTTTTGGCAATGGAAGGAGATTTTGGAAAGAGTTGCTTAGCACACACAGGGTTAACAGAGATACGTTGATTGGATCGCAAGCATGGTTGTCTCCGTATGCTAATACATTCCTGTATTGGATTCATATTATTAACATGATTGGGGAATTCCTGGAAACCTGACTTTGCCTGATGGAAAGATGGAAGGAGCAGGGATTGCCGCAGCTCTCAGGGAGGAAATGACTGGTGGCTTCCCCAGGGGAGCAAAAGGCAAACAGCAGTGACCCAGCACTCTTTGAGGAAAAGCACTCTCAAAGCAGACCCATAGAGGTTACAAATAAAAGGCAACATGTATTAAATGCACAAGAAATCCCTCCTTTCTTTGGAAAAAAATCCAGAAGTGATAGTTTAAAGTCCAGCAAACTTGATTTTAAAAACTTATGCGCTGAAGAAGCTCTAACTCTAAATTTTGTGATATCCCCAGTCAAAATAGGCAGTTGTTAGGAGGCTGATATGTACAAAGGTTGAAGCAAGCAGAACCTGAACTAACACTGCTGTTAACTAGTTCAGCAAGCTTCCTCTGCAAGGTTGTCCCTTCTTTTCCCTTTTTTCTTTTTAGTTTTGCTTAGTTGAGTGAAAATTAAAAAGGAGTGAAAAAGATGGATACTTTCTGTTTAATTACATGTAATTTCTTTTCTGCTAGCTGACCTCTTTGAAGCATCTAAGTAAAGCATACCACACACAGAATATGCAGATATTGTGCTGGCTATTTTAAGCTGAACTGTATTACCGTTCTCTACAATGGATTTTGGAAGAAATTCAGCCCTATTCATTGTACTCTGTATTTTTCATGACTAAGTGTAGTTTAGTAGTGATTAAGTGTAGTTTTTATTTTTCTACCTACAAAGCTGGCTTTATTGTACTCATAGTCAAATACATATATCCACAACGGATTGAAGAAGAATTTGGGTGAAATCAATATTTTTATGTTAGAAATATGATTGATGATTTTTTTTTCTATAAAGGCTCAGTGAAAAAAACAAAACAATCAGGGCCATAAATACAATCCTGCTCCATTTTCTCCTGATTTTAGGAGCACACCATATAATGACATCCACCTCTGCTGTCTTCAAAAAGGAGATTAAAAAAAAATCCCATAGTCTGGCCAAAACCATATTTGAAGGTTAAATTTTAAAGAACTGGAAGAATTAACTTTAAAGAAGAAGATCAGATCACATATGTCGTGCATTATAGAAATCACCCTCAGGAATCTGCAAGTTGGTATTGTTGACCTGAAGGAGACTTCCAGCTTTATTGGGCCATATTGCACTGTTAGTCTGAACTTTTTTTGTTGTTGTCCACGTGTTGAAATTGAGAACCTCACTCCAGAGAGGTAATGCACCACAGGTCCTAATTGTCTTATACGGAGGCAAAAAAAGGGGGGTGAAAAAAAACAAGGCAGATTCCCAAAACAAACTTACCAGGTGTTTCTCTGTTCTCAGAGCACCTGGTGATAAAATGAAATACAAATGTTTCATCTTACATCTTTTTAATGTGAGGTTGGTGTGAATTTGCAGTAAAGCTGTTTGAAATTGTGGAAGTTTGAGTGGTAAAATCAGGCCAAAGGGAAAATCGAGTATTAATCTATATAACTCTAGTCTTACGTTTTCCTTTTTCTCGGTGAATACTGGGATGATAAGGTGTGAAATGAAAATGAATGGAAATAAAGAGTACAATACTTTCAACAATATGTTTCCAAAAATGCCATTGTAAAGTACTCCCCATACATGGTGATCTTAAACAACTCTGCTCTAAAGCATGGCAACTCGCTAGGTTTTTTTTATCTTTAGTGGTTCACTGCAGAATGTTAGCAACTGGTTATGTGAGGTCAGGGAGACATCCTCAATCAGTCCCATTTTCCAGCTCCTTTCCATTACTAATACTAAAGAAGCAGCTCATGAGAACTTCCACTTCTTAAAAAAGAAATTTAAAAGTAGCTGCCTGGAAATACTTGGTTGGTTAGAGAGGGGTGTCTCTGATTTCAGTGCTGAAATTAGTTTGAGCTGTAGTGGGTTACATCTCACTATGTGCATCTGACCCTGGGAAGAAATGACAGCCTCAAATTGCTCCTGTTTAGTGTTATCATGTAAGGTTTCACAGGGTAAAAGACAAACCAGAAATATTCCTAACTGGTATTTAAATTACATTAACACCTTTTTGTATAGCTTGAGTGAAAGGTCACACTAGACAAGCAGCATCTTCACTGTTTGTAAATGTCTAATTTGCTGCTTTTAAATTGCTGTGAACTTCACTTACTTAGTCCTGCTGAATGAATCCAGTGTTGCAAATACTTCTGACAAGCGAATATTTGCTTAGCGAGAATCCATTGTTCATAATGGATTGAGAGGGACATGCAGTGTGAGTGCATTTTTATTGCCGTGCCATCTCTCTGCTGTTGTTTCAGTGAGATGGAAGTAGCGTTGTGATAACAGCCCCAGGTTTCTTAGTGCTCTGTGTGGCATTTCCCATCCTCCTGGTAGGTGTTAGTGAAAAAGTGCTTATCACTGGCATTTTTCCATGTTACAAAATATATAAAAAAATTTTTATATAAGAACTTGGACAGCAAGAGTCAGGAAGACAAGCACACTTAAAACACAAGGAAAGTGCACGGGGTTTGCTGAAAACATTCCAGCGCTCTCCAAATGGGCTTTTCCTCCCCCCTTTTCTTTTTTTTTCTTTTTTTTTTCCCTTTTTTTTTTTTTTAAATTTGAGTCAGAGGGACTCCTGGGCACCTCTGTGAGTGCAGCCCGAGCTGCCCTCTCCCAGGGCTGCAGAGATAACAGATGGCAGTCGCCGCTCGTCGCGCTGCTCACAGCAGAGCCCTGGTGCTGCCTTTGCAGTGCTCTGCTGTGGAGGCAGGAGGAGAGGGGAGGCTGCACAGCAGAGCATCGCCCAGGAAAGGCGGTGCTCTCGCTGTGCAAAAGTTACTGGATGGGATCAATTTCTAAGCTTACCTTTAATTGCAGAGCCTCAGTTCCAAAGAGTGTGGAGGCTGAATTCAGCAAACAGCACAATCGAGCCTTTGGTTGTATTTCTGGTCACTTGCAGTCTGTGCTTTTATAACTTGATTTTTTGTTTTCAGGTCTGGGCAAATACCTGCATTTTTTATTCTGTGAGATTATACCTTTCACGTGAAAATTCTGAGTCAGATTTGAATTTCAGCTGGTAATGGCATTGTGTGCAATTATTAGCCTTTGACCAGGAGCTCCATAAGCAAAGGGGTATGAAAAAAAACCCCAAACCAAACCTGAAATAATGGATTCACTCTGGAATAATGAGTTGTATCTGTTTCTGTTCCAGCTTTCACGAAATTTCATCCATAATCTGGGAAATATGTTTGGTGATTAGTGAGAGCATTCTCCTTCTGTTTAATGGTTTTTAAAACAACTGGAATGTTTGTGGGTCTTGATACGTGTTTTTAGACTACACAGTATTTGAAATGTAATTAAATACATTTTTCCTTGAATTAATACAATAAAAAGGATCTCTTAATTCAGATCTGTGTGTGAGATTCAGCCCTAAATGTAGCCTAAAAAATGAATTATGCCATCCTCTTGGATTTTTGGGAGAAAAATAGCATAGGGCAGTCAGGCTATGAAGGTTTCTTTCAGCAAATGCTATGATCATGTCTAGAAAACATTACATTGCCCTGGCAGAAATTTCACTGGTGAAATTTCCCTGTTCTTTGTTTATATGCCTGGAAGGCAGCTGAAGTTGCTGGATGGGTCCAAGCACTTGGCTGAGTGTGTGCCAGGGAGGGATAGGAGGGCAGACTGACAGCTGTACATCCGAGAGTGCACCGGACACAAATCTGATCTTGAAATGGAGGTTCTTTACATTCTCCTCAGTGCAGCCAGGATGAGCCTTTGATCCACTGCTAGTTGGTCATTTGACCATGAGGCCATGCACTCTCTAAATAAAATAATCCAAGGTAAAATAAATTATAAATATTTACAATATCAGTTTGTTCTTTTGACAGTGGTGACTATAGATCATTTTTGAAATGAAGAACAAAAACTGTGCTGGAAACATCAGTACCCATAAAACATTTAGAAAGAAGTTAATCTATCAAAATTAAGTGTAAATAATTTAAAAATCCAACTCTTGATATTTCAACTGTGTAAATGTATTGCATCTGCAACACGCTAGTGAACATGTCATGAGCAAGTGCAGCTTTGATTATAAAAAATGTAAATGAAGATATTTGAAGTACAAACCAGGGCAAGCAAGAGGAATATTTTACTCATAAAGATAACAATCACACAAACAACCAGTAAAATAAATGGGAGGCAATTATCAGAAAAGGCAAGCAACTCCCAGATTTGCCAGCAATTTCATACCTGGTTTGATCAAGTGTTCAGATTTCTAAACACAAATCAGAGGGGAAGGGAAATTCAGTCCCTGCAAAGTGAAATGAACTCTACAATTTAAGTCTGAGGAGCCTGATTGAGGCATAGCATCAAATGTTTACAGATGAAAACAATGGTAAGCCCAGCCACTGTCTATTTGTCTATTTTTTTTTTTTTTTGGCCAGTAGTTCTGGAAGTGCTGTGTGCAATGCACAGATCTTACTTCGGCACTTGACCATCTGCAGCTGCTTCACTCTGGCCCCTAGTGAGTTAGTGTCCATGAAGTCCATCTTAATGAAGTAGAGGAAAGGGTCTTCAGGAATATAAAAGATTTACCCTGCTTAGCATGGAGCTGTGTGCAATGTGAAATAGAGAGCAAGTGGTGCATGTGCTGATATTTGAAAAGATCTGTGGTTTAAACAGCCCCATTGAAGAGGCTGTGAACTGTGTTTGGAGCTGGCTTGGAGTGCTGAGCACTGCAGAGTGCAGTCAGCTCGATGCCGCTCGTTCCTATAATAAAAATGGTAAGGCCTTTTTACCTATTTATGTCTGCTTCCTTTGAGCTTTGGGTTTACTGGTATGCAAAAAGAAAAAAAAAAAACAAAAACAAGCACATGTTCAGTTGCTCAATCAACCTTTTTTCTCAATCCACACTCAGTGATCTCAGTGAGTCATTACAGCATAATTACAATTTGAGTGTGATACACTGTTTGTAGAAAAGTATCTATTTTTAGCAGAAGAAACACTACAGTCCCTGAAAGGAGGAGAAAGAAAGGGAAAAAAGGAAGAAAATCTGTAACCAGCAAATCAAGGCTATTGTTAACTGATATTAGGAGACACTCCGGAGATTTACAATGCTCGCACTCAGCCACATAAAAACCACACTGAACAGAATGCCTACCAGGGGTTAAATTCATATGCCTGCGCTGCAGCCTATTTCTGTCAACACTCAGCTCAGGAAATAAACATTTATGCTTTCTGAAATGAAAGTGTATTTTTGAAGACTAGCCGTCAGATATTTTTTGCCCTTCACACTTTCAAATGCTTAGCCTTTTTTGTAAGTTGACTGCAAAGTGCATCAGTTTGCTAGGCAAAAAGAAAAAAAAAAAATCTTGACAAGTGCCCATGGCATCATTGTCAAGCACACGAGCGTCTAGTGGAAGATGGCAGGAGGGTTGGCACAAAACATGCTTCCTTCAAGCTTCTTACCTCAGGGGTACCTGACTCTTGAGAAGCCTTTCAATCCTTCCAGATGACGTTATTGCAGACTGTCATCTGGTTTATTTGGAGTGTGCTGTATCACAGATAAACACGCTATTTAACTGCAGGTCAAGGTACAGCATCATCCTGCCAGCAAACGTCCGAGATACATCAGATGGCACTGACTTGGGGAGGGAGATGGAGGGAGATCAAAGTTGTCACCAATATGGTTCATGCTAAAGGGGGAGAAAGGTGCGCAACATTGTATTGTAAAATGTTATCACACAGTTCTGTGTTGAAAGCGGTGACCTGCAAGACTCCAAAGGATTAAGGACCTGCACAATGCATGACAAAGTTCCAACCCACACCATCATCATGCAGCATCTCAGGGTGGCTTGAATAGAGCTTGGAGATGGAACTGGAGAGGCTAACACTGGTCAGAAGGCTGGAAAGGGTCCAAGTTGGAGACTTCTAAAAAAACAGTTGGAATTTAGTATAGAAAATGTCCCCTAGTCAGAGAACGTGGTTGATCTGGGGGGGGTTCACATAACAAAAGCTCACAAACTCAGAGGTCAGCATGAAATAAGTATAACCCTCTCCAAATAATTAAAAATAAATCTCTGTATATAAATATATAAGCCTGTGTAGTCTATTATTTTAACTGTGACTTGTTGAACGCATATTAAGAGAGCATTGCTGTGATACAAGAGACATGCTGAATGCTTCCACATTTCCTGAAAAATAAAAACAAAACCAAACCATATTAATTACAACTTGATTCAGCTTTGCATTCCCACGAGGGATGCCTTTAAAAGTTAAAACATGCTTTCACTGAAACAGGCTTTCAAGGGAAAGTTACTTCGATCAGGAACAAAATAGTCATGTTGATTTGATTTATTATTGAAGAGTGGAACAGCATGCTTTACATTTGCCAGTTTTTCTATAATGTAAAAAATTTCTTTTGATTTTTTATGTGTCATATAAAAACAACTGGTATATTTACTGCTTGAGAATGCAGATTTTTCAAGAGTGTAGTACAATAAATTATGTCAATATCCCATTTTTCCCCCTCACAGGGCATTTGTAATTTTCTGTGACTGTGGCACACAATAAATGTTATTGAAACATAGTATTATTTACTTTTTAAAAAATAAAACCATTGCCAACAAACCTAGTATGAAAATAGATAAGTGAATAAAAGAAGGAAGTTGGGGAGTTAAGGGGGGGAAAAAAAGAATACAGAGAGAAATTGCATGTTAAACTTTTTTAATCAAAAGTGATTTTATAGCCTTTTGCTTAATTAAACCTCTCAGAAGTGTGTGAAACATTGTTATACCTGAAAAATTGTTAATTTGTAAATCACAGGGACAAAAGGGCTCCACTGCAACTTTAAAGTTTCTATGCACGTAAATGTCAATAGAGTGCCTTCTCCATCATCAGCACTAAATTCACATTGATGCCTCTTTTCTTCTCTGTATTGATCCTTCCATGAGAACGTAGATTTGTATCTGTTAATTAATGCGTCCTGAAACAGCGTTTGTATTAATCAGGCAGATAAGAAAAATTGGATGCCTGCACCCTCATGACAACCGTAAAAGTGCTGGCCCTGATAAAATCGTGGATGGACCTCAATAAAAAAGTTCCTCCTTCCACTCAATAAACTAATCATCCTGCTTTTAATTATTCGGCAGAAAGATGTGTGGAGATTGGAGAATGTGTAAATCTATTTACTAACAGCAGTGTCTGGGAGGGAGAATGGGGCTGTCACAGGACGGTGCTGCAGGCTACATTCTCTGTCCATCTGCTGCTGCAGAAAAACTGGTTCTTGAAAGCCGGCAAGGAACAGAAATGTTGGAGCTAATTGAAATCATGAATTCCTCCCTATAACCTTTGAAATGATTATTTCTTCTCCATTTCCCTCTTATTTATTTTAATCACAGATGTGTTATTTTCCATTGTCACATCTTCAAGGCTTCCCTGTTGTTGTTGGATCAGATTTTGTTGTTTTCTTTTGTTTTGTTTTGTTTTGTTTTGTTTTAAGTCAAAGAGCTGCAGTTCTATCACAGGACTCGAAAGACAGTAAGAGAAAATGAAAACAAATAAGGAGGGAGAGAAAAATGAGAGAGAGAGCGCATGCAGCTGGTTTTATGTTTCATTTTTTATGGATGCCTGGTGGTTTAGATGTGGGCTTTTCTTTTTTATTGTATTAGTTTTGCTGCTTAGTGCTTATAGAGAAAATCTTGTTTGGAGTAGATGCCTTGCAGATTTGCTAGTTTATGACATATTCTTGCATGACTGTAACTCTCAACTTTAAAAACAGAAAAATGCATTTAAGTGTAATTGAACACCAAAAAGAATGTTCTTACAGCGGGAACCCTGTCAAAGGACATGTAAGCAACTCCATAAACAACTAAATGAAAGCCTCAGACATGTCTTAAGACCCTTTAAGAAAAGCTTGACTAATCCCCTTTGATGATTTTATTAAGTACTTGTGGTTGATGGTGCCAACTGGCAAACTGCTGCATTTCGCCAACAGGCCAGGAAAATCACTTCCTCTCCCATATTGTTTTCTAGCACCTAATGTGATTGGGATATTAGCAGTTTGATATAATAAATTAGCAAGTACCGTAAACAAGAGTCTGAAAAGGTAAGACAGTAAAGATGTTTGCCCATAGTGATCTTATTAGGAAAGACTGCGGAAGCAAAAGTTAAATTCATTAAGAGGCATTTAATAAAATTTTGGTTGCCCTCACCAAAAGGATGGTGTGACTGCTATTCAGTTGGCACTTGAGTGTGCACCCTGTTATTTCAACAAGTGTAGTAGTGGCAGGAGCCAGGACAGAAGTGATTAGTGTCTTTTCTGAGAACTGGTGACTGTTACTTCTCTTTTTCACTGACATTAAAGTTCAAAAAGAATTTTTCTCTTTTTCATCCTTACCTTAATTCTATTAAAACATCAAATTTTCCCTTTTAATAATTTTTTTCTTTTTTTTCTCCTAAATTATCCTTCTTGGATTACAGTAGTAATGGATAGAGTCAGCAGATCCCTGTTTCACAGCATTAAGTTTTTACAACTAAGCACAAGTATTTCAGAGCAAAGAAGATATCATACAAATCACAAATTACCACTGCAATACCCCAAAAATTAATATGATTTTTACAGGAAGAGCTTGCCATTTCCTGCTTGTTTAAAACTTTGGTTTTGATTAGAAAATGTTTGATTTTATATTGATTTACTTTCCTGTAGTAGGATGGGGAGGAGACACACAAAAGCAGTAGGGAGAATAATAGAAGAATGCATGCATGTTTTATCACAGTGTATATAAATATAAATCAAAAAGAGGATCAGGTTTCCAAATTTGCTTAATATTTTTCTTTTTTTTTTTTTTTTTTTTCCCTATTCAGGATTCTCCACTTTGTCTCTAGCTGACCAGATGAGCCTTCTGCAGAGTGCTTGGATGGAGATCTTGATTCTCGGTGTTGTATACCGGTCACTTTCTTTTGAGGATGAGCTTGTATATGCTGAAGATTATATTATGGATGAAGACCAATCCAAATTGGCAGGCCTTCTTGACCTTAACAATGCCATACTGCAGCTGGTAAAGAAATACAAGAGCATGAAGCTGGAGAAAGAAGAATTTGTCACCCTCAAAGCTATAGCACTTGCTAATTCAGGTTGGCAGAGTGGCATGACGGTTGCTACATTTTTAATCTTCCTTCCTTCCTTCCTTCCTTCCTTCCTTCCTTCCTTCCTTCC